>NC_056736.1:645964048-646001548 GCF_019279795.1 Protopterus annectens
TCTGAGTACTAGAGCTAAGGGAACAAATAGAATTATACCTATGTAAAAGACCAAAAAGATATGGTGGACCACAATTGTGAATTGTTACATCAAATCAAGAATCTTTTAGATAATCTGCTGTTTAACTAGTAGCCAGTGAAGATTGTATAGGATTGGGGTAATGTGTTAGCATCATGAAACATCTGCTAGTAATCAAGCTACCAGCTGTGAACTAGCAGGTTCTGAATCAGGCAGGCCAAAATATATTGCCTGCAGCAATCCAGGCAGGAGGAAACCACAGCAAGTGTCACCATAGGGAAGTCAATAGGAGGCATAAAGTACTTAATGACAGTGATGCTCCACAAATGGAAATAAGAGGGCCTGACATCAGCAGAAATCTGGTCTTTACATGTTAGTCTATTATCAAGTATCATATCTAAATCTCACACTTCAGACAAAAGATAAAACAGTAAATAACAGAGGATAGAACAGAAAAGGAAGAGTCCCTCAATGTTGCATGGACCATCTTGGTGATGGTCTTAAAGGAGCTGAGTTTAAGTCTATTACTGACCTCTAGTCAGTGATGAATTCTGGATAATATGAAAGGGAAACAAGAGCAGTCACAGAATCCTAATGGAATGAAAGGTAAAGTTGTGTATCATGAGAACAGCAATGGTGTTGCAAACCTCTTGAGCAGTTAATGTTACCTAGTGGCAATAGATAAATCATGAATAACAAAGCACCAAGAATAGAGCCTTGTGGTAGCAAGCAGTCTTAAGGGTGGAAGGAAGAAGAATTTAACCCTGATATCACCCTCTGAGTGTGACCAGATAGGTAGAATGTAAACAAATCAAGTACAGTACCAGAGATGACACAGTAATTCCCTAGATGGTCTAAGAGAAAGGATTGTTCCATCAGATCAAAGAAGAAAGAGATTAAGGACCAAACCAGAATAATGATAATGATCTTTCCTAATCAGGACACCGTTAAAAACTTTGGTTAGAGCTGTCTCAGTACTGTAGCTCATCATAAATCCAGACTGGAATAGATCAAGTATGTCCTGATTGTTTAAGTATGACTGCAGCTAAAAGTAAACCAGTGTCTCAGGAATCCTATCAAGAAAAAGAAGATTCAAAATAGATTGATAATTATTGAGCTGATCAGTATCCAAACCAGCTTTTTTAAGAATTGAAGAAACAAGAATATCCTTTAAATAGGAAGGAATTACCCTACCCTTAATAGAGGTGGTGACAGTCTCAAACAGCAATAGACCAATGGCCTCAGTGGAAGACACCACAGACCTAGAAACAAATGGATCCAAAGAAAAAGTGGTATCACGCATATAAAGACAAGAGCATTCAGGTTGGGAACAGAGAAGTCTCCCTAATAAAATCATTGGAAATCTCCCCATTTACTAACTGCAAGGCAAACAGAATTTGGAAGGGGGAGAGAGGATCTGATGAGGGCAGTCTTAGCAATAAAGTAGCAAGCAGCTCATTTGAGGTCAGGGTCTGCCAAGTGACAAGACACTGTTGACTGAAAAAATATCCAGCCACTCATGAACAGAGCTGGTTGGTGATTAGCAGCATTGGAGATCAGTCTAGATAGATTAGCAGACTTTTAACTATTAATCTCCAGACGGGAGTCTGAGTAGTGATTATCCAATCCAAGCCTATTCTCCAACGAACCTGTACACCACCAACATATCTTTTCGAACCTATGACCTTTCCTCCTCAGAGATTATAAAGATTGTTCAATCCATGGCCTTCAGTGGACAAGTTGAAAAAGATGGATTTGCACTGGAGTAACCTGATCAAGAGCCTGCCCCACTACATTATTTTAAACATTAACAAGGCCATCTAGGCCCTCGGAGACAAAAAAAAAGGAAAAGGATGGTAAAGCAGTTATAAAGCTCTCAAAAGGGACATTTTAAGGTTCCTACAAGCAGAATAAAAATAACGGAAGTAAACTGTAAATATCATGGTTGACTAGTTGGACCAAGCCACTGGCTCAACAGAAATTAGAAATAGGCATTTTGAGTTGAAACATGAGGTTAGTAGTGTACCCATTCTCACAACAGACCAAACTGATGTCCTGCTTGAAACCAAAGGCATTTATAATACAAAAAATCTCTTGAACCAAAGCCAGACAATTGTCATTGCCATATACTCTGACATTAAAGTCACCTATGACTAACCAGTGAGGGTAATGTAAAATAGAGGAATTAAGGAAGTGTGAATTATTGTAAAAAATATCAAGGAACACTGGAGAGGGTAGTAAACAGCAAGACAACCAAAAGAAGTACCCAGTCCCATGGCATACTCAAAGTTATTTGTTGGCTCAATCTAAATATAGTCAAAAATGAATGGCAGTATGGTGGATAATAGCAACCTTCCAGGTCAATCCAGCCTAACAAAATGAAAACCAGGAACCCCAGAAGGAACTAGAGACAACAAAATCAAACCAAAGTCGGTGCCTAACCAGGTTTCTGCAATGGGCACTAGATAACAACCACTTATTAGGTTGGGTGATGTTAGATTTGTTAAGGACCAACCTTGCATTAAACTGCAAGATCTGTTCAGAGTCAACAGCAACACTGCAGGGTTTCGATTGATAGGCACCATGGGTGGGAATTTCCCCAAGAATACAGGCTCTGTCCACTGGACTTTAAAATTGAAACAAGTATAAGACTAGTTCCTAAAGACATCCTTGTCCAGAAAGATGGGTGAGCTAAACCAGCTTGGTGTATTTTCTTTATGCTAAATTCAAAGCATACTACAGAGGCAGTGAACTTGCAAATGACATAATTCACAGAATAAAAAAGTACCCTTCATGAACTAAGGCAAATAAACCTAAGGAGTAAGTAAACCTCAAACAAATTAAGCAGCAATCAGGAAAAAGTTATTATAGACACAGAATTAAGCGAATCTTAAGTTAGTATCAGTCGAAAATAAGGTGAGTAGTAGCAATCCATTGGCAGCTCACCAACAGTTTGCAAAATAATCCAAGTCAGTTAACTAAATAGTTAAGTTAGAGGCTGGGAAACTTGTTAGCATCAATAAGATTAAAAGCCTGTCATAAAACCAACCAAAGACGGGTATCTAGTACAAATGACAGTGCATCTTGTTAATTCCTATAAAATTCCAAAGCTTGTAGTCCAAGTCAGTTTGACAGAAAAGTAAGTTAAACTCTGGCAAACTTGTTAATTCTAACAAAGTTCAAAGCCTACCATAAAGACAAGCAGCAAAAGGTATCCAGTACAAACACCAAAAACAGCTTGTTAGTTCCAAAAAAGTTCCAAAGTTTGTCACAAAACCAGGTAGCAAGAGGTGTTCAGTGCAAGCATCTAAAACAAATCATAAAGCAAAGCGAAGGCAGCAGGAAATTAATTCAAGCGTAGTGAAGAGATGGGTGACCAAAAAAGCCAAGTGCAATGTCCAGGATTGTGTGGATTGGGACATCATCCATCAGGCAATCAGACATTCCTGAGCAAAATGCTGTAATGAATGAAGCACTCCAGAAATCCAACACACATTCAAAATACAAAGCCTTTAAAGACATCCTTTCACGTATTTCAAGGAGCTTGCTGAATGAAGACTCTGCAGCAGGGAGATGGATTCAGTTCCAGAATTCAAATCAGGATTTAGAAGAACCTGCCCCAAGATGATGATAGGTACAATTTAATAATAAAGGACAAAACTGTGTAATACAGATCATCAAGCATATTGGCAAAGGCAGAGCCTAAGAAATGACATACAGTGCACAATAGCAATGTCTTAGTATCGAACAAGCTGAGCCAAACTGTTAAGTAATACAAACACTAGTATGCAAGTGCAAACCCGATTCTGGTAGGCAATCTGCTACCATCTCAATAACAGATCTTATCATCATTTGTAACTTTAGGGTAAAAAAAAACTTATGTTACTGGTTAGCTAGACTTTGAAAAATTCAGAATCATTAAATGCCATCTCATGGCCTAAACAAATTAAACTAATCAAGCTCTCAGTGTTTACTATGCTGGAATTTATTAGTATAGTTTAACTGGATAGTCTATTAAAACTCAGGCTACCTGAATTAAGTATAATGGCCTATTTAAATGCAAAATTGCAGTATAAAAGACATCATATTACTCCAGAACATAACTTACACTCTAACATTAACCACATCTTCAAGAAATACCTGAGATTATTTGTGATGTACTCACAGTATGAGTAGAACCAGGCAGCCATGATAAACTAGACATTCTCTCTAATAAAGAAAGCATTGTTTATATATAAAAATCAACACAGTTAAGGTATAAATATTAAATCTATAAATAATCACCTGATGTATCCTACTGTTAAACAGGAATATAAATCTCAGGAAGTGGCCAGATCCTAAAATGGACAGAACATAGTACACTTCTAAATACAAGGACCAGGAAATATGTTGATAGTAAGTACATTAGAAGCTATGTATGTCCCAGAATTAAATATTCTATTTAACTTCAAATTATTTAAAGATGGCACATCATAAAAGGTCTAGCTAATAAATCTCAAGCAGAAATTTAAAGCCAACATTCATAAAATATAAGCTTGTATGAAATAGGGACTACTTTTGAGGCAAGCATATGTTGCTGTTGCCACTGACTTCAGATGTAACCTGAGTTAGCAGATAAAACATCATCTATGTTATATGCAGACATGACTACTGTAATAATAATTATCTTTAAGATCCATATTAGACCTTCTGTATCAGCAAGAATCCATCTTCATCATGCAGGAATCCAGAATATTTTCTGCTCTTTGGCCTGACTACCATTGATGCATTAAGAACTATTTATTGCTGTATTTTGCCTCCCTGTATTCATCTTTGTCTTCCAGATTCTTACCAGACTCATTAGAAGCTTTGCTAATATACTGTAAATTCTGAGAAACAAACTCTGGGTATGTTTCACATTTGTTATTTCTATTAAGCATGTTTGCCTTTTTTAGTTAATCAGTCATTAATCTGTTAACTGTTTGCTACACTACAGTGGCCATAAGGTCATAGCGGCATTCCTGGGTTATTTCTGTTTTGTGATGCATCAGATGTTTTCTTATTTATCAGTCACAGTGACATCAAGATGTTCAGTTCCAGGCAGCACTTATTTTTTATTCATGCCTCAGTTATTATTTGTTTGTTTTGTTAGCTAGAAAGGTCCATCTGGGCAGACTGTATTTACAGTAGAGACCAAAGAAAAAAAAAAATCTCCATTTTAAAATATGCTTACTGCATAATAAAAACAGTACAGACAGAAAATTGTTAATATCTCTGCAAAAGAGTACTCCTAACACTTGAAACAATCTACAGCACATTACGCTACACAAAAAAAATTCAAAAGAATTGCTACTGTATGTACAACCATGTGCAATCAGTAATGACAGTTAAATATTAAATATAATAACATTAAGTGTCAGAATCATGTCCCACAGTGAAACAAATTTAAAAAAAAATTACTATGTTTAACTGAATGGAATAAAAGTATGTGACGGCACATTAAGCATAGATTTGCATAATATTATGTTTAGTACAAGATACATGTAATGAATGCAAAGCTATGTTTGAAAAATTATGCACATATAGAAGCAATGCATATAACAGTTGAATACATACTTCAGTTTTGTGATGTTAGGTAGTCTGAAGCAGATAATCCATGAAGGGTAAGAGTCCAAATTGTAATGATTTTTTTATTTTCATAATGGCCTGCAAGATGCTCACAGCTGTGAGGAAAACATTTAGGAGTAGGCCTTGTGTTATGTAGTGTGAGGTGTTACTATGTTAAATTATGTTGAACTGATGTGAATTTGCTGACTGAAACTGTGTTTTACTGATGTGAAATGAAGAATGAGT
This sequence comes from Protopterus annectens, assembly GCF_019279795.1. Classification (NCBI taxonomy): domain Eukaryota; kingdom Metazoa; phylum Chordata; order Ceratodontiformes; family Protopteridae; genus Protopterus; species Protopterus annectens. The sequence goes on from NC_056736.1 coordinate 645,969,899, forward strand.
TGTTGAAGGACTAAGAAGGTGACTAACTGCCTGTTCAGCTGCCCGTTAGGAAAGACGTATAATTATGGATCCAATCTTAAGGAGAGATGGAGACAGCCTTGTTGATTGCAAGAGTAAGGCATTCACAGAAGGCATGTGAAGTTCTGGGAAAGCAGGGTAGATTTTGTTGTTGAAAACTTATAGCTGGTGTGTTGCCAAAACAAAGGGTTTTGAGAAGAGGTACCAACTTGGCATGAATTGTAGTAAAGAGTAGTTGTATTTATATGATAATATGACAGAATGTGCTCATTGCATTGTCTCATTTAGCCCATTTGTGTAAAGGCACGGTACTGGTGATCATAAAACGTCGTAGTTAACTAAAATGCCAGCCTGATGTCCAGATAGTTGGCCATAGTGAACAAAAGCTGTGCACCATAGCAGATATGTAAACAGACCATTGAGTTGGCTAGACTGATCCTTGCCATTGAAGTCAAGAGTTTTTATGTTATTTTCTTTGTTTTATTATTTTTACATGGAAATGGAATTTAACCTAGTATGAATCCAAGATATCTGAGGGAGTGAACCACTGTAATGGTAACATCTGACTGACGCTGCCTCTGAAATACCCTCTTCCTATAGCACAGTCATGGCTGGGCACGGTCAAATTAGTGACCTGGCTATGGTACCATTCAGCCACGGTGACTTTTCCAGATTGCATTTATTTATTTATAAGTAAACAATGTTGCTGCTATGGTACCCATGTCCAAAGCAACCAAAGATGTTGTGTCAGGTGGGAAAGGTGCTGGATACCCATCGACCACTCAGTTTGTAGGTGTTCTTCTCTGTCTCATCCATGGTCTAGACAATAAATCAGGGAGCCTCATGGAGCAAGTCTTAGACAGTGGCATGCATGTGATGGCCATGACTTGACACAAAAAGCAGAAGCAGGTGTCTACAGCACCAGTATGTATAGACTGTAGCACATACATATTTTTAATCCTGGCAGGCAGTCAGATATTACGAGCAGTGAACAATAGTTGTATAGGCAGTCAGATATTACGAGCAGTGAACAATAGTTGTATAGGCAGTCAGATATTACGAGCAGTGAACAATAGATGTATAGGCAATCAGATATTACGAGCAGTGAACAATAGTTGTATAGGCAGTCAGATATTACGAGCAGTGAACAATAGTTGTATAGGCAGTCAGATATTACGAGCAGTGAACAATAGTTGTATAGGCAGTCAGATATTATGAGCAGTGAACAATAGTTGTATAGGCAGTCAGATATTACGAGCAGTGAACAATAGTTGTATAGGCAGTCAGATATTACGAGCAGTGAACAATAGTTGTATAGGCAGTCAGATATTACAAGCAGTGAACAATAGTTGTATAGGCAGTGAGATATTACGAGCAGTGAACAATAGTTGTATAGGCAGTCAGATATTACGAGCAGTGAACAATAGTTGGATACTCTGCCTACAACAAGGTCTCATTCTTTTTTAAATAAAAATTTTGGATGTTAGGAGAATCATAGCTCTCAATTTTCTTTTAAAAAAAATAAGAAATACCTTTATTAAATTATCACTTATGGCATAGGCAATCATATATTTTTATAAATGAAAACAAACCATATTGACTTTTTTTTGTTGCAAACATTATAGTTCACTTATAATCTATCCAGTCATTGTCAGCCAAACATTACATATCTTTTTAAAATCCTGCCTTCTTTTAAGCCTCATTCCTTCTCCAGAATGTTATTCTGCATGTATTGTTCCCACAACTACCATTTTTTATGTAATTTGCTCCTACCCTTTTCTAAAGATCCCATTTCCAGTTGTTTTATCTCTGTTGCTATATTCGCTACTTCCAGTACAGTTGGTTTAGACTTTGATTTCCATTTTCTGGTAACTGTATTTTTGGCAGCTGCCATAATTAGACTCAGCATGGCCTTACTTTGTGTAAGCAATTCAAATTCTCTATCCTAGCTCAAAAATAATTTTCTTAGTTATACCAATTTGCTTGCCCAGTATTTCTGATAGAGTAGTCTACAGGGAATTTTTAAAGACTGCCAACTCATTACAATCCCAAAAATATATTCCCAAACACCTCTTTCTTCCCCATCACACCTCCAATATTTGTTACCTAATTGAGGAAAAGTTCTTTTGCTTCTACTTGAGGTATAAAAATACCTTCTCCTTGTTCAGTCTAGTGAGTGGGACGTCTGTGTGCCTGATGATAGAATCACCGATTACTAGTGTGTTAGGTCTGTTATTTAGCCTTAGGGGCTGTTTTTGCTTGGCACACTGACGTTGTGACGTATGTGTTACCTGGTTTCTGTTGTGGGGTGGGGGTTGCTTGGGTGTATGCTTAGGAGGTCTCTGTTGTTTAGGCAGGTTCTTATTTAGAGCCTCTGAGTATGTTTTTGCATGTTTCTGAGAGTTATTTTCTGGTGCAGCTATGGCTGGTCTATGTGAGTCTGGTAATGTGGTGCTAGTGTTGCCCTTCTCCTTGTGACTGGTTGATCCAGTCATGGGTTGAGAGAGCTTAGCCTCCAGTTTGGCTGTGTAGCTGCATCTCTCACATATGTTTGACCAGAGAGCACACCTGAAGCTGTCCCTTGAACATGCCTGAATAGATGGTTGGGACTGTATTGCTGACTGGATGAGTAAAGAGCCTTATACTTCCTGAGTATAGGGCTGAAGTGCAAGTTGTAAGCTAGTGCTAGTTTTAGTGAGTTTTAGTAAGTGCCGGTCTTAAATTGCCTTATTTCTAGTGCTGGGTTGAAGTGTTTCAAGTTTCAAGGGAAAAACTGAAGTGCAGACTTCGTGGAGCCTGGAATAGTTTAACCGCAGCTAAACAGCACTGTGCGGTGCGCAAACCTGCGCAAAACCGTGCTAAGCGGTTTTTATACCAGGGAGATCAAAAAGGATAGAAATTAGCCAAAAATGGCCAATGAGCTACAAGTTGCTGAGCTGGAACCACTCCTACAGGGACAGATAGGCTGCTCAGAGTTCCCTCTCTCACAGTGAACAAGGTGGCTAGGAAGCCACCTAACTATCCAAGTATGATATGGGCAACACAGGAACCTTTACCTCAGTCCTGGATTCAGCAAAGCCTGAAAATTGGACTAGACTAGTTCAGAAAGGCGGGAAAACAGGGAATTGTTTTTATTTTTTTTTATTTTTTATTTATTTTTTTTTTGAAACAGAAATGCAGAGCTTAAATTACTTTAAATACACAGAGGAGGCTAGCACACTTGAGTGTGTAGCCTGCGACTGTGTTACAGGTAACTTAAATGCAAAAATGACAAACAGTAACTTTTTTTCAAGTGAAACAAGGAAATAAGTACAGTAAGCAATGCAGATATCACTAGGGATCCACAGAAATGCTGAAAAGCTGCATTTTAGGTGGAATTAGTGTTTCAGGGAAATAACAAGCAAACAACAACAAGCATACAAACAAAGCTAGATTCAGTAGGCCTGGAACTAGTCTATGCTACAGCAAACAAGGTGTACCAATTTCAGTAAGAAACAGTTCAAATACACAGGCACTATAAGCCTTTAACCAGAAATTCCCAGCTCAGAAGGGCAGAGTCCAGCCTCTCCTCCCACAAGAGTGCAGACCACGAACCTTCTTAATGTAAAATAACTGGCCTGAAGCCCAAGTGCTTAAACCAGAACTAATACGCTTTTAGAATAACAGACACTGAGCTCTCAGTCAGCAGTTCCCAACTTAGAAGGATGTAAGCTACCTGTCCTGCCACCACAGTGCAGGCCACAAACCTTCCTAATGTAAAACAACTGGTCGGAAGCCCAAGTGCTTAATCCAAAAGACTTAGAATGATAGCTACACTTTAATCAAGTTACTAACAAGCAGTAATAAATACAATTGAATACTTTAAAGAATGCCTGGATTAGTGCTCAAGTTATACAAACAAAGCTAGATTCAGCAGGCCTGAATCTAGTCTATACTACAGCAAACAAGGTGTACCAATTTCAGTAAGAAGCAGTTTAAATATTCAGGCACTATAAGCCTTTAACCAGAAATTCCCAGCTCAGAAGGGCAGAGTCCAGCCTCTCCTCCCACAAGAGTGCAGACCACGAACCCTCTTAATGTAAAATAACTGGCCTGAAGCCAAAGTGCTTAAACCAGAACTAATACACTTTTAGAATAACAGACACTGAGCCCTCAATCAGCAGTTCCCAACTTAGAAGGATGTAAGCTACCTGTTCTACCACTACAGTGCAGACCACAAACCTTCTTAATGTAAAACAACTGGTCTGAAGCCCAAGTGTTTAAACTAAAAGGCTTAGAATGAGCTACACCAAGCAGTAATAAATACAATTGAGTACTTTTAAGATGAAGCAAAAGCAAAATAAAGTAGGAAGAAACATAAATACAGTAAAAGCAGATAAAAAGAACAATTTTTTTTGAGTGAGCAAATGAGATGGGCCCAGGAGGAGTATCCAAGTGCAAATTTACAAGAGGGGCGGGCAGTTTCAAAGCCACCAAGATTAACACCAAAACAAAAACAAAGAGGGTGGGTGAGGACCTACTGAAAAAACAGAGTCACAACTTCCAGCTAGATATTGCTCAATGCAACACAAACAAACTAATTTAAATTGTGTATTATTTGAAAAAAGTGCAGATAAGGATTTACTTAACTTCACTTATACGTTCAGTTGATTGCATGCAGGTCTTAGCTGGCCAAAGCTCACAGTTTAAGCAGAAAATAATTCAAACTGTACCACTTATATAAGGCAGAAACTGAATAACATTGAAGTGAACTACCCCCACTTATCACTGGCTATGCAGGTTTTTTAACAATCCTTAACTGATAAAACAGAGTCACAACTTCCAGCTAGATATTGCTCAATGCAACACAAACAAATTACTTCAAATCATGTATTATTTGAAAAAAGTGCAGATAACGATTTACTTAACTTCACTTAAACATTCAGTTGATTGCGTGCAGGTCTTAGCTGGCCAGAGCTCATGGTTTAAGCACACAAATAATTAAAACTGTACCACTTATCCAAGGCAGAAACTGAATAACAATGAGGGGAACTACCCCCACTTATCACTGGCAAGCAGAATTTTCTACAAGCCTAAACTGAAAAAACAAGTCACAACTTCCAGCTAGATATTACTCAATGCAACACAAATAAATTAATTTAAATTGTGTATTATTTGAAAAAAGTGCAGATAAAGATTTACTTAACTTCACTTATACGCTCAGTTGATTGCATGCAGGTCTTAGCTGGCCAAAGCTCACAGTTTAAGCAGAAAATAATTTAAACTGTACCACTTATATAAGGCAGAAACTGAATAACAATGAATTGAACTACCCCCACTTGTCACTGGCTATGCAGGTTTTTTAACAAGCCTTAACTGAAAAAACAGAGTCACAACTTCCAGCTAGATATTGCTCAATGCAACACAAACAAATTAATTTAAATTGTGTATTATTTGAAAAAAGTGCAGATAAAGATTTACTTAACTTCACTTATACATTTAATTGATTGCATGCAGGTCTTAGCTGGCCAAATCTCACAGTCTAAGCAGAAAATAATTCAACCTGTACCACTTATATACGGCAGAAACTGAATAATAATGAAGTGAACTACCCCCACATATCAATGGCTATGCAGGTTTTTTAACAAGCCTTAACTGAAAAAACAGAGTCACAACTTCCAGCTAGATATTGCTCAATGCAACACAAACAAATTAATTTAAATTGTGTATTATTTGAAAAAAGTGCAGATAAAGATTTACTTAACTTCACTTATACATTCAGTTGATTGCATGCAGGTCTTAGCTGGCCAAAGCTCACAGTTATCATGCAATGTTTTATATGCTGTTCTAATTATCCCTTTTTTAACAGCAGCTTCTGTTCAAGATTATACTAAAAACTCTACCAGTGCTAGTCTTTCGCTTAGGACTCCTCTCTTTCTTTCTCTTTGCCTATACTCTGATATCAGTCCTTGATAGAAGGCCATCTCTAACCTATTGTCCAAATAAATTCTTGGCTTCTTCCCATTCTATTACCTTTCCCTCTTTAATTATTTACTCCCAAAACCTCAGTTCTTTTGCCAGTTTTCTTCAGTAAATCCCCCCTCTTGCCTATGCTCTGTATCCCTAATTGCAGTCATCCCTATGGGCAGAATCTCATCTCTCATCTTCCTTGCCAAGCATCAGGGACAAAGAAGAAGCATAATTGGAGGACAAAGACCAAAAATCATGGATTTTTTAAAATATTACATTAATTTATTGTAAAATCTTTCTAGAACAACAGATTTGGTATCAACATGAATTTTCTGAATAATAAATTGCTAAACTGCTAACTGACTATAATTTTCAGTTATTTACCAAAAAATTTTAACTTTTACAAGGGACAGAGCAAAAAACTAAGACAAAATCAGAAACATACTACAAAATCAGAGACATTACTGTGGCCATTTTTTGCAATGACTTCTGAGGCGTACAATGTCAGTAAAATTACTATAAAATTCCTGGATACAGGGATTGTCTGTGAAAGATAGTGTCTGACCCTCCAGTTATTTGCTGAAGTTATACAGTCTTTAATCTGGCTTTGCAAGACTAGTATGCATTTCTGCAAAGCAAGATGGAATACTGTACTGTGGTTACTGGGTGTTTGTATGAAACATAGATGAAATAAATTGTTATAGCTATTATATTTTTTATTAGAATCAGACATTTGAGGTGTGCACAGTCAACACAGTGGCTATAGATGCTAAGGAGAGGGAAAATATGCAGATGAAAGTGACTGAACCTGCTGTTGTTTTCTCAAGTTAAGTAGTCATTAATCTATTTCTGTTGTACTAATATGCATTTTGTGAAAATAAGCTGAAACAATCTGGATCTATAGAAAAAATGTGCATTTGTGTGAAGTAAGTTGGAACACTTAACTGTGATGACTACACGTTTGTGTGAAATAAACTTGAAATATGTTACTTTGGACTTTTTTATCACAGCCAAACATCAAAGTAGCTATCATTGTTGGGCATGTGGATTGTCTCTGGATGAAAACATTCATTGCTACTGTCATTTGTTCAAATTAAGTCATTATTCTAGCTTTGCATGACTTTTTGCATTCTTGTGAATCAAAGTGGGATATTTTACTATTGCTAGTCTGTTTGTGTTAAACAAAGTTGAAATAAATTACTGTGGTCATTATTTATTTACATTATTAAAATCAGACATCTGAGGTGTATACAGTCAACAAAGTGGCAATATTTGTTGGGTATAAGGGCTATCTGTGTATGAAAATGACAGAACCTGCTGTCATTTGTTCATGTTAAACTGTCGTTACTTTGGTGTTGCAGGACTAAGGCACATTTACGTGATATAACTTGAAAAAGTTTACCATAGACATTATTTTAAATCACAGACATTTGAGGTGTGTACATTCAATAATGTATTTCTAAATGATGGTTATGTAAGCCATTTAACTTTTTCCTCACTTTCAAGCCTCTGTGCATACAGGTGACTATATTTTGAAGTAGGGGAAAGGAGGCATGCTTTGCATATACATATGACAGCAATATGTTGAAATATATTACTGCTATTAGTTCTTTCACTTTCTTTCTGGTCTAGCATCAGAGGGGCACACAGCAGGTGACTATGATTTAAATGTAAGATGAGGAAGCATGCTATGTATATGCATGAAAGCAACAACTTGAATTATATGACTATATGCATTTGATCTTTCACCTTCATTTCAACCTAACACTAGAAAGGTACACAAAAGTTGTCTGTCTTTCGGGACTGGGGAGAGGATGTGTGCAGTTTAAATGTATGACACCAGCAACTCAACTTAAAATATATGATTGTGGCCAATAGTTATTTCACTTTCTGTTTCATTGCAACCTAACACCAGAGGAATACACAAAATATGTCTATCTTTTGGGGGTAAGGATGAGAAGTCATGCTGAGTATATGCATGACAATTTGAAATACATAACTGATATTTTTTTCACTTTCATCCTAATCTACCACCAGAAGGGAATGCAAGGAAACATATCCTTACAAGAATTTGTCTTCTTGGTTTATTGGAAAACACTATTTTTCTAGGTTTAAGCATTAAACTTTGGATGCAACTTATTTCTTCCTTGAAAGAAAAAAAACAAGACTGAATTTCTTTCCATACTCATTATGTTTGCTCAGGCCATCACTGGATCTAAAGGTTAGGAAAAAAGCTCTAAAATGCACCTCAGATAATGTAGAACTCAATGAAGTCTGGAGGCCATTAGACCTCAAGCTCACAGCTTAATTCAATTATTTTCTCAATTGTTCTTACATTGTAGTCTTGGCTAGTTAGGATATGTTGAAAGGATAGAAGAAAAGTTCAAGAGTAATTAAAAACTATAAAAAGCAAGAAAAATTTTATCTGCCTGGATGGTGTGGGAAACTCAGGGTGTGGGCACCTATCTATTAATATTCAGGTGATGCAAATAATCCTGCTAATAGTACAACACACTGGAATGGCAGAATTATGCCACTGACACAATAACAAAATGGTGTCATCAACCTTGCCTAATGATATAACACAGTGAAATGGGGACCATAGCCTATGCTAGACTAGATAAGTGACATCCTTAACCCTGACTGATGGTGTACCCCACTAAAACAGGGTGAATTATGATTCCAACCAGGAGTGGTCACTTACTGTGTCTCGTGTCTCAAATGCAGTACACTAATCAAGTGAAATCAGTGATACTGCTAGTAAAAACAAAGTGAAACAGAGGATCTTACCGCTGATATACTAGTAACAAGATATCAGTGCCCCTGCATCATGGCCCAGTGTAGTTAAGTGGCTCCAAAGCTGCCTACATTATTTATTTATTTATTTGTTTATTTATTTATTTATTTATTTATTTATTAACATTTGTTAACCTGGAAAGTCCACTGGGTCAGAGACCCACTTTCAATGGAGGCCCGGGATGAAAAGCTCCACAAGCATTACAGAGAATGACAAATGTTTAAATACAATTTAAAGTATAACAGATATAGCAGGCAGAGAACACATTACAATTTACATTTCTTGGGATTTACATTAAACTAAACTAGAAAAATCCTTACAATAGGTTGTAAAGTTACATCAACAGAAACAGAATGGACTAAGAAACAAATACTTTCATTGGTAAGAATTATAGTATCCTGAGATGGTAGGAAATACAGTAGATTAAACTGAAGACTGGGTTTTGCAAAGTTTTGTCATGTTAGTATTTGGTGCAAAGTACTGTTTAAGGTGATTTGCTCCTGAGGCAGGTGCAGGATGGATTGTTTAGACAATGTATTTTTAGAGCTACTTTAAAAATTTTGGGATTGTCAGTTTGGGTTATTTCAGATGGAAGGTTATTCCATAGTCTGGCTATGGTATGGGAGAACAGACATAGTCCAGCTCTTTCGTTGGATTTAGTTACAGTAAGCATCAGATTACAGGAAGATTTTAGTGTTCTTGTGGGGGTGTATGTTTGTAGGATTGAGTTGAGGGCAGGCCAGTCATTAGGTTTAGAAACTAGTTTGTGGACTAAGGTTAGTTGGGTGTATTGTAGATGGTGGGAAACCTCTAGCCATTTTAGCTTGGTGATAGCATGGCAGTGATGAGAACGGTGTGATTTTTCAGTGGCGAATTTGGCTATTTAATTGTAACAGTTCTGCAATTTATTACTAAGGGTTGTGTGCAGATTAGTAAAAATTGCACTACCTTATAGAAGGGAGGGGATGAGTAGGGTATTGGCTAGTTTTATTTTGATATATTTATCCAGGTAGAGCTTGTGGTGATATAGTTTGCCTAGTTTTAAGTGGGTTTTCTTTATTGCAGTTAGGATGTGTGGTTCTTATGTGAGTTTATCTATTGTTACACCCAGTAGTTTGGCTGTTTTCACTAGTTCTATTTCTGTGCCATCTTTAACAAGGATTTTGAAATCAATGTCAGGTGATTTTATAGAGAAAAGCAGAAGTTTTTTTGGGGGGAGGTTTAGCATAAGTTGTGCATCAATAAGCCATGATTCAATAGAAGTAAAGGCCTGTTGTGTAGCTGTGTGGAGGTCAAAGAAATTGTTGGAGGTGGATATCAGTGTTGAATCATTGGCATATTGGATGAGATGCGATTATACTAGTTATTACAAATCAGTGACGCTGCATTGATCCTAACATGCTCCATAGCTTGTTAAAATAACACATCAGCCCAAATACCCTACTGTAGTTACAAATTTATCAATCCAACTGCCTCTCCTATTTCATAGGACATTCCTCCACCTTTTCTTAGTCATCTAACCTTCAAAAAGGGATTCCACAAAGGTCCATACTTGTCCCTCTCCTATTCTCTAGCTATATAAACAAACAGTCCTTTGATCCAGAAGTGTAGCTCGAATGGGATGAAGCGGACAGTCTCCCTGGGTGCACGATATTAGGTGGCGCAATCAGCAGAAGATTACTGGTGTTTAGTGAAATTCCTGCATTTGAATGCCTGCAACAAATTTCTGTTAAAGAGTTTTAGCAGTCTGTATATGGCAGGTATGCATGCACTGTAACAGTTTGCTACAGTTTAAAAAGAGAGAGAGTAGCTTTTTTTTTTTGCTCTTCAAGTTAGAAGAGCATTTGTGTTTTAGTGCACCATGTGTGGCAGACATAAACTGTAGCAGCTGCTTGCTACATTTGTGAGTTTGCTACAATTTGCAATTTAAAAAGACAGACCAGTCTTTTTTTCACCAAGTCAGTTGAGATTTTTTTCATCCTCAATTTAAAACTGAGGGAGGCAGATTGGAGATGGCCCCAGGTGTCAAAATAGCTATGTACACCTCTACTTTGCTACATGCCTAAATCACTCCCTTGCTCATCTCAAAAAGATCTCAAAAAGATCTCCATTCAGACTTCCCATCACTAATTCACTAGATTAATAACAAAAACCTCCTGCTCAACTCCAGCAAAATAAAAACATGTCTTTTGGGACCAAGTAAAAGCTAAATTAAGTTCTATATCCTTTACAAATCTGTGAGCATAACAACACACCCAGGTTCCCTATTAGAAGACCGAAGACGCATCAAACTCAGAAGCCTGAAATGGCAAAATATCGAAGCGGCTTTTCAGTGAATTCTTTCCCTGGGAAAGAATTTGCTTGGCCGCTTCGTTACTTTGCCGTTTTTGGCACTGTAATGCAGTCTCAGAGTTGGTATATTTAAGTAGGGGGTTGTGGGGGGCAAAGCCCCCCACTTAATGTAATGTGTAAAGTGTTTCTTTTTTTTTTTTTTTTTTTGGTTGGAACAGCAATTTTTTTCCCTAGGAAAAAAATCGCTATTCTGACAGTTCGGAATTGTAAGCTTTCGCTTACATAGGGTCGATTAATCACCCTTCACTTTTTTAAGCATTTGGTGATCTAATATAGACCTGAGAAAATACTACTTAATTTAAATATCTAGGTCTTTGGCTTGGCACACCTCTAAACTTCTCTCTCCACCTTGACAAGACAAGGAAAATGGTGAACTCCCTGTTTTTTTTTTTTGGGGGGGGGCTAGGAAAATCTCTTACAAAAGCATCTACAACAGCAATAGGAAAAGGCATTCTTCTATCCAAACTGGGATAATGCTCTCCCCTTACTGCACTTCCATCAAAATGAAACTCCACATAAATCTAAGCAGCCCTGAATAAAATATCTGGTGTAGATTCATCACACTCTTCCATAAACATCACTGCAACACATTGGAAAGGGCAAATTGTCTCCAAGCAAAAAAAAAAAAGTAAAACAGAGAGTTGAACTTCTATTAGGAACAGAAATATTCAAACTACTAAACAATCACATATTCTCTCTCTTAGCAGCCAAACTAACTGGATAAGCATACTCTACAACCTTATTGCACTACATTGTAACTCACCAAAACAAAACTCCTCTGCACAGATCATTGCTTTTCCATGCTTGGCCCTATACTATGAGAATCTATCACCTTCTGAATCAAAGACACTTCATCCAACCCAATATTGCAAACCCAGCTAAAAACTCATCGCTAGACACTTACCAAATGTCAGTGCTTCTCTTCTAACCATACCACCTAATTTTTCCTTCTTTTGCCTTCTTTCTTAATAAAGTAGACTGAAATCTCCTTTGCAGCTCTCACACCACTTCACCTGATGTACCATTCGTACTTCTAACCTGCTGATGAATCTGCATATATCTAATTATCTTACACTTTGAATGCCATATTACCCACCTTGCATTGATTTTATTGTAAATACTGTATACTATTTAAATCCTGTTTTGTACTTACTAATTGCATGTAATAGCCATGTAATCTCTTCATAATCTTGTTTTTTTTTTGCTGAAATGTGCATCTGTCTGCTCATGCCTCATGTGAGACTGAAATTGATTATTTCTGATCAGTGCTATACCCTGCTTAACAAACTTATATAAAAATAAAGTACTTAAAAATATAAAATGAGTATCATATTATTCTAAAATGCATAACGCTGCATATTAGAATGCCAGTAACAGCTGGAACATAAGATGAGTAGCTTGTTATTCTGAAAGACATAAAACACCTGTTTTATATTTACATTTTAAATGCTTGAAGTTAATGGTATTTTGTTATATAAATATGTTTTTTGCAACGTTCCCAACAGCTGCATAACATATGATGTCACAGATGATGACAAATGATATGATGTAGTTAAACCAAGGGAAATACATCACAGTCCCAAAGCATAACACTGACACTGCCCATTTTTATTCACTTACTTTGTAACAAACGTAATAGCAGTCGACATGTAGGCATGCTTTGTTCCACCTAGCTAAGGTTTCATGTAAACTGCCAAGCTCCTCATTGTCCATTCTTCATATGTTCAGTTCTATTAAATGGGATCCATAAATAAGATATCTTATTTACATGGAATAATCTGTTTGATGCTATAGTTAACCTTGGAGTAGCTCAGGGCTTTTTTCTACTCACTCTTCTTTTCATAATGTCTGTTAATGATATGGTCAACTACTTTGGCGAGGTACATCTCACAGAGTATGCCAATGGCTCTACCATCATTCTGTCTTACTCAGTCACAGCAGCTGTCAACATAAAACTCCAGAACAGCTTTCAGCCTTTAGAGCACTAGCACAGAAGTATTCCTTCAACAGCATAATACTTGCAAAACCAAATCAATATTTTTCACTTTCAGGTTTATTCACAGGGACCTGACAATAGACTCCAACCTGGATTCAGCAAAAAAAACATTATCTTCCATTAATATCACCTTCCTTGACAAATCCTCTACTGAAGTAGCTGTGTGCACAAAACTGTTGAGTTTGTGTGACTGATAATCAGCTAACATGTGTAAAACATATTTCAAATCATATAAAACTAAACCAAAAAATAGAGAAAACTGTGCCATGTAAACTGTTTTCTCACCTCAACATCTTATACCACTGCAGCTGCAGCATATTTGATTACAGTACCATAACAAGGGTGGTGCTTTTGATGAAAGCACCCTGGTTCCCAACTTGTAGGGAGCATGAAATGATGAAACAAAGTTTGTCTGCTTACCTGCAGTCATTAAGCAATCATAATACCAATCACTTAGATAGTTTGTAAATTGCCTGTTTTTTTAAAGAATAGAATTGTTCTGCCAGTACATCCCTATGTGGTACATCCCTATGTGGTTAGCTGCGCCTAACTACTGTAGTCAGAGGAGGTTTATATGTGAACATTTCCAGGGGGTACCCCAGTGTCCCTCTTGGCTAGGGGCAATAGGTGCTGATTTTAGTGTCTACTTGAACCAGATACCCTTGGAAACAGGGGTTGAGCTTGGCTAGGCTTGTATGGGCCCTGGGGCCATTAGCCTAGTAACCTCCGATGATCCTATGATCCTATAATAGGTAGTCAAACACTTTATAAGTAGTCTGACAAGCAATTATCCAATCATTTAATAACAGTCTGTAAACTGTCAAACTGTTTTTTTAATGTTTGACAGTTTAGAAGCTATCACTAAACAATAGACTTTGTGATTGTTTATTGTCATCGGGTTGGAATGTGCTACCTGGGTGTTGTTGTTTTCTGTCTTGCTGTATTCTGCTCACTTTCTGACATCTTTCCCCTCATTACTTCATAAATTAGAACACGCTTATAACGGAATTGTATATCTCCTTGCTGAACAGCATGGTCTTAGGTGTCTCTCTAAAACAGCTTCTGTGACTGGAACTCCAGCCACCAGGCTCTTATTCATAGAGTCATAGATTCATATATATTCCAAAGCACGGAGTCTCATAATCATTCTTTCCTTGCCAGTATCCTCCCTCAGGCTGCAGGCTCCATTCTTCAGGAGGGCCATTCTAGTCAGTCTTGGAGTAACACGGTAGATATCCATCAGCCATCTTGTTTATCTTTAAAGGAAGATAGTATGTTGATTTGGGAGATGTGTTATAAACCTGTCCCTCCACTTTGTTTTATTTATCTATTGGTGAAGATTTAGGTCCCTGGTTCTAGTACTGGCTGAGATATTGGACTTGCATAAAAAGACAATCAGGTCTCTAATGGCAAGGTAAGTGAAACAGAGATCTCCCCTCAAAAGTGTGTAAGACACTGAATAAAGGAATAGTGCTTCCAGCTTCTTTTGGTAGCTCAGGTATTTTAGGCCTGTGATCTTTTAGTTAAAATGTTTTGGGGTATTTTCAATTGTTTGCTATGTTTAGCGAGATACATCCCAAAGTGGGCACTGTACTCAATAATCTCTCTGATCAATGCTGAGTACAGGGGGCTCATTACCTCGTTAGACCTTGATGATATTCCTTTGGCAATTATCTGGGCTAAATAAAAGGATTTCCTAACAAGCATTGCCACATGATGGTCAAAAGAAATGGAGTTATCAACCCAAGAACCCAGGTCCCTAACTATATTTTCATTTTGTAGAGGTGTGTTGTCTAGACGTTATCATGAGGGGAGAAGTTGTCTATTAAAAGGATGGCATTGCACTTTTTGCATTTCATTTGAGCCTGTATTTAGTGCATCAAGAGTTTACTAGGGAGAGTTCATTCTGGTGGGTTGGGGTATCATAGGGTGACTTAACAACAACCCCCAATTTGCAATCATAACCAGAGGTCTTGGCTCTCTGCTATGGAGAGCAGAGAAGCATCAAACTCTGGTTATACTACATAAATGTTTTGGAGAGAATGACTGATAAACAAGCACACGGAGCAGTAGAAAGTAAGGTGGGAGATGAGCAGTTTGGATTCAGATCAAGATGCAGCACAACTGACTTGGTTTGCAATGAGACAGATAGTGGAGAAGACACAGGAGATGAGGAGAGAGTCAAACTGAGCATTCCTAGTCCAGGAGAAAGCATATAACAGGGTCCCATGAAAGCTGATTTGAGCAGTCCTGTGATGGCTCAAAGTCATAGAAACATTAGTAGAAGTAGTGTAAGCTATGTACAAGGACCCAATGGCACAAGTACGAACAGCGTTCAGATTCAAAGACTGGTTCCCAGTGGGAGTAAGTGTGCATCACAGTTCAGCTTTAAGCCCACTCCCACTAATACTGATAATGGTGTACACTAGTAAACACAATGGAGGGCAGAGATTAATAAAGATACTATATGCAGATGTTGTGGCATTACAAGCAGATTCTGAACAAGGACCTCAACAAAAGATAAGGAAATACAATGCAAAACCGAAGGCAGACAAGATGAAACTGACTACAGACAAGACAGTTGTCATGGCAGCTAGTGGGAAAATTCAGAAGAAGGTGAAAACTGAGACAGAATGGAAAATTGTGCAACAAGTTAACAGCTTCAGCTATCTGTGAGATGTGGTTGAGGAGAAGAGAAGTCCAAATGAAGAAGTTAAAGCTAAAATCAGAAGTGCCGCGGCCATCTGGCACAGTGTGTCATGAGTAGTGTGTGACAGAAGAATGCCAAAGAAGCTGAAAAGTAAGGTGTATAAAACAGTTGTTTAACCTGTACTACTGTATGAAACAGAAACCTGGGCAGTAAAGGAAGAACAGCTGAAAAAGGTTGAAATCATAGACATGCAGTGTCTGAGATGGGCAGTAGAATGCATAATGTGGAACAAATAAAGAAATTAAGACATCAGAGCTGATGCCAAAGTAGTCCCAGTTGCAGAGACTACTGGGAACCCCTCTGTGATTCCAAACACATTTTATAGTTGTGTCATTGGGTCCTTGTAAATAGCATGCACTATTTCTACCAATGCTTCTGGGGCTTCAAACCACCACAGGACTGCCCAAATCAGCTTTCTTGGGACCTTGTCATATGCTTTTTTCATGTCTAGGAATAGGTTTAGTTGAATTCTTTCTTCATCTCTTACTTCATCTCAACTATCTGTCTCACTGCAAACTTTGAGTTGGTTGCATTGAACCCTGAACTGAATCTAAACTCCTCATCTCCAGTCTCACTTTCTACTGCTTAACATATTTATCAATCACCCTCTCCAGAACTTTCATGCATTGTGACAGGAGTTTGATACCTGTATACTGCCGATGGGTGTAAATGTGCCCTTTGTTCCGATACACTGATACTAAAATGCTTATTCTTGAGTCATTATGAATATGCCTTTCTCTCTGTAATGGTATGAGTTCTCTCTGGAGCCATTTCTCCCCTAATTCAACATCCTCAGCATGTTTGTAGTGAGTGACCTCACCTGAGGCTGCTGCTTTCCCTGGCTTCATTTTCCTTAGTACTGTTCTTACTTCTTCTAGGGTGGGGTCCTTCTCTTCTTTCATTGTAGGGTATACCTGGGATAGTACAGATTCTGTGAGGTTTTCTTTGTTCAGAAACTGCTGGAAGCACTCCTTCCATCTGCCTTTGATGTCCTGCAGATTGGTGAGCAGGTTGTTGCTGGCATCCCTTATGAAGAGTGTCTGATGACTATTTTCTTTATCTTTCCATCTTTGCCTTGAAACCTGATAAAGTTTATTTCTGCCATCTGCTGAGTTTCCTTCTAGAAGTTAATAAACTGCCTCTGATGCCTTGTTCTTTGCTTTTGCAACTGCTCTCTTAGCCTCTCCGGTAGCCAGCCTGTATTTCTTCTTGGCCTGGTTTGTCTTTTCTATCTTCTATTTTCCTGCACTCCTTTCTTTTTTTTAACACATTTACTGAATTATCACTGATGACATAGGCAAACATATCATCATCAGCCCTCTTTTTCCCATTTTTATCTACATGGGGTCGGGGTATCGTGTTAACTGTCGCCAACTCCCTCGATTCAGTGCCACACTTTTTCAACACTCATGCCTGACTGTCACAGATCTTCTTTCACACAATCCATCCACCTCTTTGCTGGATGTCCTAGCTTCCTCTTATCTTCTTCCTGTCTGTCCCAAATCTTCCTCACCAGATTGTCTTCTGCTTTTCTGCACATGTCCCCGAACCACAGTAATCTATTCAGTTTGATCTTTTCTGCAATTGGAGCTACTTTGGATTCTGCTCTTATCTCCTCATTTCTTCATCTGTCCCACAGTGTGCATCCTACCACCCTTCTCAGGCACTTAATTTCCATCACCTGTAGCTTCTTCAACTGTTCTGCCTTTACTGCCCAGGTTTCTGTACCATACAGTAGTACTGGTCGCACCACTGTCTTGTACGCCTTACTTTTCAGCTTCTTTGGCATTCTTCTGTCATAGACTACACCTGATACTCTACACCAGTTGGCTGCAGCCCCTCTGATTCTAGCTTTGACCTCTTCATTAAGACTACCCTTCTACTCAACCACCCCTCCCAGATACCTGAAGCTGTTTACCTGTTCCACTATCTTCCCTTCTATCTCTATTCTCAGCTTCTTCTGATTTCCCCAATTTCCTGCCATTACCACCGTTAGGCAAACATACAGTTATATAAAAAAAAACATGTTAATATGTTCACAGCTACAAACATTATACATACATATATTCTTTTATATAATTATCATCAATCCAACATTACAAAATCAATTCCAGCCTTTCCATTAACCTCACTTCTCCTCCAAAACATTATTCTATATGTATTGTTCCATTCCATTTTTTTCATGTAGTTTGCTCCTATCCTTTTCTAAAGACCCACTTCCTGTTCTTTTATCTCTATTACAATATTCACTACTTCAAATATAGTTGGTGTAGATTACGATTTCCATTTTCTAGTAATTGCTGTTTTGGCAACCACCAGGAATAAAGTTAACAGGGCCTTACTATGTCTATGTACTTCATAGTCTCATATTCATGTAACTCATTTGCTTAGTTATATCCCCAAAACTATGTAGGGATGTTTTTTAATAGCATGCCAGCTCATTACACTCCCAAAACATATGTTCCCAATTAACTCTTTCTCCCCATCACACCTCCAACATTTTCCATCTACCTGAGGAAAAATTCTATGGAATCTGTTTGGGGTATAAAAATACCTATGCCAACACTTCCAAGTAAAAATCCTAAATCTTCTACTACACATGATTGCATATTTGAGGCCCATACATATATCCTCCCGTTGTTTCTTTGTGAATTGCTTATCCAGGTTCTCCTCCCAATCTTTTCTAACCTCCTCTGATTTTTTACTATAGTTATCATGCAATATTGTATATGCCCTACTAATTATCCCTTTTTAATAGTAACCTCTGTTCTATATTCCACTAGAAACTCTACCAGTCCAGCTCTTTTATTTAGGATTCCCTGACCTTTCTCTTTGCCTGTAGTCTGATATCAATCCCTAATAGGGAAGGCTGTCTCTAGCCTGCAGTCCAAATGTTTTCTTGGCCTGTTCCCATTCAGTTACCTTTCCCTTTCCAGCTATTTGCTCCCAATACCTTGGTTCCTTTGCCAGTTTTCTCCAGAAAGTTCTAGCCTCTTCTTGTCTATTCTCCGTACCCCTAAATGCAGTCATCTCTAATGGCAGATTCTCCTTTCTCTATTCTTGCATTGGCTTAATCCTTAGAATACTTTTGACTACTTTACAAATATAATATTCTGCATGACTACTGTTATTCTCCTTAAGGACGTGCATGCAAAATCTCAAAATCCTACTCTCTCCTTATTTCTTGAATTTTCCCCCACTTCATCACCATCACTTTCTACTTTGAATTATAGCTTTCTACAATTGTCATGTATATGAGCCTTCATTGTCTTCTTCTTCTTCTTTCGGCTTTTCCCAGTTAGGGGTCGCCACAATGGATCACACGTCCACTCATGATTGGCAGTAGAATTTTACAGTGTGGAGTTGCCAGTCCAGAGCCCAACCTTCCACGGAAGGCATACACATGCACACACTCATGCCTAGGGCCAATTTGAAGTGCCCAATCCACCTACAGCATGTCTTTGGGATGTGAGAGGAAACCGGTGCACCCAGAGGAAACCCACATGATCAGAGGGAGGACATACAGACTCCGCACAGAAGGCATCCCAGCCAAGGATCGACCTGGAGAGCCTCTTGCTGTGAGGCGACAATGCTAACCGCTGCACCACTGTGGCAAAATACTTCTTGATGCAGAGAAAGCATTCTACAGGCAATTCAGATCCTGTATCCCAGCTCAAACTTCACGTCTCCCAAACCAAATATTTTCACAAATTTCTTCAGAAATGTACTCTCTTTTGTTATAATTTCCTTTCTAGGTCCTCCAGGTACATCCTCACTGTTGCAAATCATGTTTCAGTCCCCACCTTTAAATCAGGTAATCCTAAACCATCTTGTTCTATTGGAAGAATCATCTTATCCCACTTGGCCTTTGGCATCTTCCCCTCCCAGAAAAAAAATCCTTCAACTCTTTATTAATTACTGATCACAACTTCTCCTCTGGGTGATAAAAATATGCCTGATCTGTATATAAAACTAAAGGAACTAAAAGCATTTTCACTGCTTGTATCTTGCAATCCATATCCATTAACAAGAGCTTCCAGTTTCTGTTTTTGTATTATCTTTTCTTTAGACTCTTCCTACATAGCCTTAGGTGCCATAACAGAACCACTTTAATCCATACTCCTAAATGCTTCATTTTATCATGTCCCCATAACTGTGGGTATTGCTGAACCAATTCATGTGTGTGTACATAATTTACAGCTATAGCCTGTGTTTTGTCTTCAATAATTTTACACCCTGAGAAGACTTGAAACTGTCTCAAAATGTTCAACAGCATTGGCATTTCCCTTTCTGGTTTTATCTGTTACAAAATAATATCAACTGCTAATAAAAACAACTTTTCTTGATTACCATACCAATTATATCCTTGAATTTCTGAGTCCCTTATTTTCTTTGCCAATAGCTCTAAATATAATGTAAATAACAAAGGGAAAGAGGACACCCCTGCCTGTTTTTTCTATTCAGTTGTAACTTATCAAAGAGGAACCCTCACACTTTCTTTTCCTCTGATCTCTCATATACGCAGCTAAATAATCTTATTATTGTATCACGGAATGCAAATGCTTCCACTGCTTTACTCATAAAATCCCAGCTTACTCTGTCATATGCTTTCTCTGTATCAAAATCTACAACAACAGTGGTATGTTCTTACATTCCGTTGGCCTAGGAATCATCATTGCTATGTTAATGTTGTCAAATGTTTACCTCTCCAGCACAAGACCACATTGATCCAAATCTATCAATTTTGACAAAATCTTTGCCATTCTTTTAGATATTACAGACATAAACACTTTATAATAATGATTTAAAATTGAAATGGGGGTGTATGAAGATGGGTCTTTACCATATTTAGGTGTTACAGCCATCACAGCTTTCTTCCAGGATGTTGGTGCTTCTCCTCCTCTTAAAATACTGTTAAACAAAACCTTCCAGATGTTTATCACTTTCTTCTCTCCTAGCTTCCAACTTCTACAGGCATGCCATCTAATCCTGCAGAATTTCCTGTAAATTGATTATATGTCACCATTTTTATCTCCTCTCTTAACTGTTAATTGTTGAGT
This sequence comes from Protopterus annectens, assembly GCF_019279795.1. Classification (NCBI taxonomy): domain Eukaryota; kingdom Metazoa; phylum Chordata; order Ceratodontiformes; family Protopteridae; genus Protopterus; species Protopterus annectens. The sequence goes on from NC_056736.1 coordinate 645,990,781, forward strand.
CTCATCTACCTCTAACCTTGACATACCTATGTCTTCCATATATATTTCCATTTGTGCTTTTTCTTGATTTACATATTCCTGTACTTTACACAAATTTTCATAACATTTCTGAAATATCTCTAATACCAACACAGAATTTCTGGTTATTTTTCTTTTTGTAGTCTCCCAAAGTCTGGCAACAACCCTTTCTACTTTTTGTTGCCTAAGTCATTGTGCTAAATGTTTTTGTGTTCTGGAGTTATTATCAAAAAAAAAAAAACAGTTGCTTAACAACAATCTTTCTAAATTTATGTATATTGTCCAGATACTCCCTTATTTTTGCTTTAGCACTTGTCAGTTGTGCCTCTTCTTGTTCGTTACCCTTTCTCAGTGCCTCTAAATAATTCTTATTACTTATTAAGCATACTCCTTTTTATTTTATTTCTACCTGTCAAAGGATATACTTTAAAAATGATCAAAACACAGTAGGTTCAGGTTAAGGCACTTTAATCTTGCAGCAAGGAGACAAAAACGTGCTAATACAGAGTTTGTCTAACCAGAAACAGGAAATGCATTCATTTTTATAGGTTATCAAATTAATCCTGTCCTACCATGCTGACGTAACAAATTACCACCTTTTGGTCATCATCTGCTGACCATCTTTCCCATGATTTTCTGCTGATTTAAACAATTTGTATATGAAACATCCTGAGGAAAACAACATGGCCTTGGTTACTTTCAGTTAGATACTTGTTATGTTACATTCAAGATACTATAGCTAAATCGAACACAATGCTAGCAGTTCATTTCTCTAATAAGCCCTTGTCTACCTTATCTCTAAACTACTGCAGCTGCAGAGGTTCCCATCCTCTGAACAAGGCTGTCTGTCTGGAATCATTACATTTATTAAATGGTATATTGTCTCTTCATATGCTTCTGACCTAGCAGATTAACACCTGCTTCTCAAGTACATTTCCACAAGGCATAAACAAGAATATTGCTGTGCTAGCAGTTACTAGGTCAGAGGGCAACTTGCAAGTTTCAGTAAGCATGCTGCAGTTTCAATAAGGCATATTTTCAGTCTCATATGAAACTCAATTTATATAAATCACAGTACATAAGAAATAGAATGAAAAGCGTATTAAAAACACTTGATTATTAATTTGGCATTAAGCATACACATATTAATACATATTTTTCTAACATCTCCCTCCTGTTAATACTTTTTATTCTATTTTCAAAAAAGGATAAACAGCTTGCTTCTTTTCCTAACCTCTTCCATTTAGGATTTGCAGTTAAGAAAGTCATTCAGTTTAAACTTTTATGAAAGCGTCTCACATTCTAGCAGCTCTTCAAATTCAGTACTTTGATACATAGTTTCAGATACGGATATATCCATGAATTCCTTAATTAATTTCTTCATGCAGGGGATTCCGCAACAAATACAAGCTCCTATTAGGAGTAAACCTACCCCAATAGCAATCAGTATGTTCATAAAGATGGAGCCCCACCCCCAAAGGCATTTTGGAAAAACTCTGTCAGAGGGTTTGGGCCTGGTTTGGTCATGGCCGGCACTTGCTGAATCACCTCGAGATGGTCGTTGATTTCATGCTGATGGTGAGGAATGAACGCACAGCACTCTTCTTTGATTAAAGCGCAAGTTCCGCCTCTCGCCGCTAGGGTGAAGTCAAGAGCCATTCGGTTTTGAAGCACTACAGTTCTCATGGCATTCAGTTCATCAGTTATCAGTTCAAGGGCAGAAAAAGTTGCATTACTCATTATTTCGAGAAGTTTAGACAGTTTTCGCAGTTCCCATATTGATTTGACTCCGCCATACATGGGTGATATACCTGCCCAGGATATAACAGCATCGCTCAAGTCCATGTGCACAAGCTTGGTTCACACATTACGATGGTCTTTCCACCCTGCTTCGATTCGTCCCACTGAATTCTCCGGTTTCTTAACAGTCGTTTTGGTTATGTCTCGAGTATTTCAAATACTCCCTTGAGGAAAAGCTGCAGTGGCTCGGATGGCCGGAACCAGGTATCCCAAAAAACAACTGCCAGACCAATTCTCAGGTAACCATTTATATGCCTTTTTCCCACATACAAAATAACAGTCTTCTACCTTTGTCATTACTTTGTTACGAAATGACTGCCCTGCATGAAACATTTTCCTATCTATCACTGATAACTGTTTGAAAAGTAAAGGATTGTGCTGTACCTGATCAAGAGTTTTATGCATAGATTTCAAAAATGAGTCATAATCTGTACTACAAGATCCACTCATATCATTTGGTTTTCTGTAACATTTGTACTGTACAGTAACATTACATTTGCTCCATCCAACTTGGATGGAATCATTTTTATAAAAACATACAATTCCTTTTTGTGTCACAGACAAATACAGTGCTACTTTATCTTGTGCTTTAATAGCGACTGTGTCAAAAAACAGATTTCCCAGGTCTCATTGACCCCTAGGGGGATAGCAGTCATTAACAAACCCCCATATGCTGTTGGTATAGCCGTACAGACCCAGCAGTTCGAAACATTAAAAGTCTCTGTGTGTACACGTGTAATTGCCTGATAAGTGTTAAAGTTCGGATGCCAGTCTATGTTTGGTTCATTACGTCTAATCAGTTCAACCTTTGTGGCAGGAAAAAAGTATGGCCACAGCAAAATGAACAGTGTGATCAATATTGCAACAAAAACAATCATGCAAGTTTTTTGAAATTGGTCAGTGTCTCTACTCACTCTGTATCTGGCCATTTTGTTCTTGTTGTGCAACACTAACAAAGTTTTTGTCCAGTTCAAAGTTTTTGACCAGTTTACAGTGTGTCAAATGAATCCAGGAAGCTCGCTCCGCAATTTTGACTGCATTGGGTGTTGACAGCAATACCTGGTACAGCCCTTCCCACTTCGGAGAGCTCCAATTCTTCCATTTCGTAATCTTCACCCACACCCAGGTACCGGGGGCTGCTAGTGCTTCCGATTTCGGTTGCTCTTTATCTGAAACAGAATTTAACTGCAAACATTTGTTATTCAAAAATCTCCTCATATATCCTGCAAGTGAATTGTCAGCCTCCTGCTCTGTAGACATGAGAGGTTTCCACTGAGGTGTATAATATGCCCTCCCAAACAAAGTTTCAAAAGGAGTTAATCCCTTTACATTTGGAACAGTTCTCATACTCAACAGTGCTAAAGGCAAACAGTGCACCCAATTTTTCTGTATTTCTTCTATCAATTTCCTAAGTCTGTTTTTCAGTACCCCATTATGTCACTCTACTAGCCCTGCAGATTGAGGGTGGTACGCACAGTGGTTCTTTAACGATATTCCGAAGTAACGACTAAGTTGTTGGATTGTTTGGTTTACGAAATGTGTCCCGTTATCACTATAAATCTTTTCAGGTATCCCAAATCTGGGTATAATTTCTTTAACAAGGACCTTTGCAACCGTAGCTGCATCTGGATTTTTAGTTGGAAACGCTTCTACCCATTTGGAAAACATGTCTATAATAACTAGGCAGTATTTCTTATTCTCACATTTATTCAATTCTATGAAGTCCATACAGATAGTATGGAATGGATATGGTGGTGTAGGAAAATTCCCTCGCTTAGGCTTCAATGCCCCTTGTGCATGATGCTTGTTACAAACATGGCATGCTGCACAAAATTTTTTTGTATAGTTTGTAAACCCATAGGTTGTAAACATTCGATTCACTAACTGTACCATCCCCCCTGTTGAGACATGGCTCTGCCCATGGCTCAACAACACTGCATATCTAAACAAATTAGATGGCAAAATAGGTTTCTTTTCCTTGGAGATGTACAGTCCCTTTTCGAGGATTGCTCCTCGTTTTATCCACTTTTGTTTCTCAAGATTTGTAGTAAGTGTCTGCATTGTTTTTAACATTTCTAAATCTAAAGTCTCTGAGGGTTGTAATTCCTCACTCAAAAGAAAAGTTTCTGTGGCCGAAGCTGCCTGCTTTGCAGCTGTATCAGCCCGTGCATTACCTTTTGAAATTCTATCCTGTTGTTTTGTATGAGCTACACATTTGCAAATAGCTACTTTCTTAGGTAACTGAATTGAATCTAACAAGTCTAAAATAAGTTGTGCATGATTAATCGGTTTACCAGTAGATGTTATCATTCCTCTATTTTTCCACTGTTGCGCAAAAACATTTACAGTAGAAAAAGCATACTGACTGTCAGTATAAATGTTCACTTTCTTACCTTTTGCTAAGGTGCATGCCCTTGTTAAGGCAATTAATTCTGCTGCTTGTGCAGATAAGTTGTGTGGTAGAGATTTTGCTTCTAAAGTTTCAGTATCAGAAACAACTGCATACCCCACTAGGTTCTGTCCTGTAGGACCCCTCCTGCATGAGCCATCCACATAGCATGTCACCTCAGCATCATCCAAGGGAACATCCGTAAGGTCTTGTCTAGGTAATGTCTTTTGCTCAATCTCCTGCAGGCAGCAGTGCGGTTTTCCATCTACAGGGGTTGGAAGCAAAGTTGACGGATTCAAAGTTGTGTATCGTTCAATTGTCATATGAGGTTGGCCCAACAGAATGGTCATACAGGAAAGATGCCTAGCTGGAGAAAGATATGCTACTTTTTCTTGCAGTAAAATAATTGCGACTGCATGAGACACTCTCAATGTGAGAGGGTGGAATAATACTACTGAGGCTGAAGCCTGCACTGTCATTGCAGCTGCAACTACTGCTTGTACACAGTGGGGCAAAGACCACGCCACTGGATCTAACTGTGATGAATAATAAGCTATGGGGCGTTGTTTGTCCCCATGTTGCTGTGTCAACACTGATGTCATATAACCTTGCTTACAATCTACAGTCTGAATAAAGTGCTTGTTATAGTTTGGTAATCCTAAAACTAAGGATGATGCTATCAATTGTTTCAGCTTACAGAAAGCTGCTTCTGCTTCAGGTGTCCATTGTAATAAATCCTGTGCGGCCATCGTTTTTTTAAATATTAAATCAGCCAGTGGAGCAGATTCCAAAGCATAGTTTGGTATCCAGCTCCTACAAAAATTAGTAGTTCCCAGGAAGGACATCATTTCCTTCTTGGTAGTTGGTCTGGGTGCTTGTAAAATCGCTGTTTTTCTGTCTTCATCTAATATTCTACCTTTTTTGGATATTACATATCCTAAGTATTTAACTTGTTTTCTCCAAAGCTGTAACTTGTCTTTGTTTACTTTGTGACCTTGAGTAGCTAAAAATTGTAACAAAGCTATTGTGTCTTCTTTGCATTCTTGCTGGGTGGGGGCTGCCAGCAGAATGTCGTCTACATAAAGTAGAATCTGACTATCTTTCGGTGGGATAAATCCCGCCAGTTTGCTTGCCATTTCCTGTGCAAATATTGTTGGACTTTCACAATACCTCTATGGTAATCTGGTATATGTGTACCGCTTTCCCTGAAATGTAAATGCAAACCAATATTGGCTGTCAGGGTGTATCGGTATCGAGAAAAATGCATTACTTATGTCTACCACTGAAAAATATTTCTGTTCTGGCTTTAAATCATTCAGTAAGGTGTGTGGATCTGGCACCGTTGGTGCTCTGGGTATAACTGCATTTTTCACCGCTTGTAAGTCTTGGACCATACGCCATTCCCCGTTTGCTTTCTTGACAGGAAATAAAGGTGTGTTACATGGTGAATCAGGGGATTCTATTAAGACTCCTTCCTTAAGTAAGGCTGCTATGATAGGTTTGATTCCTACCTCTGCATCCTTTATCAAGGGATACTGTCTTTTCTAGGGTCTAAAAGCTGACTTTGGCATTATGGTAACTGGTCCTGCTGTTCGTATTAGTCCTACATCTGATTTCCCTGCTGACCAGAGAATGTCTGGTATGTCTCGCAAGGCTTTTTCCTCTTCTTCCAATAAGAGTAATACTCAGCTATTCTCACTGGCCTGTGAGTGCACAGCTGGGTGTGTCTGTGTAATCCAGTTCAATTTCTGTTTCTGTACTCCCTGTTCTGAGAGTTCTAATTCTGTCTGTTTTTCCCACCTCGTGACTTTTTCACCTAAATCTGCCCATTTTAAAGTTTTATTCTTAATGGGCGGCCACGGTGGTGCAGTGGTTAGCATTGCTGCCTCACAGCAAGAGGTTCTCTGGTTCAATCCTCGGCTGGGGTGCCTTCTGTGCGGAGTCTGCATGTCCTCCCTGTGGTCGCGTGGGTTTCCTCCGGGTGCTCCGGTTTCCTCCCACATCCCAAAGACATGCTGCAGGTGGATTGGACACTCTAAATTGACCCTAGGTGTGCGTGTGAGTGTGCCTTCTGTGGAAGGTTGGGCGCTGGGCTGGCAACTCGACACCGTAAAACTCCACTGCCATTCAATGTGCGGACAGGGTGATCCGCTGTGGCGACCCCTAACCGGGAAAAAGCCGAAAGAAGAAGAAGAAATTCTTAGTCAAACTAACATGGGGCAGTCGATTAGATTTGTAGAGTGCTAAAAATTCCTGGGGCAATGAACAGCTTGCTACACTGTTCCCTTCTGCATCCCAGTACAAGTTTCGCAATACTAGCCTGTTTGCATGGTTTTGAAACAATCCTTGTTCATAATCTGTATCAGGACCTGGTCTATTGCAGTAATATAGAGTACAATGCAACAAATGCGGTTTGTCAATGTCGAGGGAGGGGAACTTACTGATAGCTACATTCATTAGTTCTTCGGTTACTGCCCCTGGACCAGTCGTAACCAAGTCCTGGCTGTACCAATAATACATTTCACCCTCCGGTCGCACCACAAAAGTGTCCATTTGTCGCTGTGCTTCCATACCCTGCATGGTTGGAACTATTGCTATGCCAAATATCTGCATTAAATCTCTACCCAAAAGATTCACTGGGCATTTTGCAGAAACTACAATTTTACTTTTCTGAGTCATCCCTGAAACAGGGTCTATTATTGTAATGTCACGGGAGAGTGGCTCCCGGTACAGCTGTCCATTAGCTGCTTTCACTAGTATATAATCTGGTGATTCTGTATCTTCCGGTAGTTTGGAAGGGTGTATCAGGGTGCGTGAAGCCCCTGAGTCACACAAAAATTTAACTTCCCTCCCCTCCACCAGAAGCGTCACTTCCGGTTTCGTGTCTGCTAAGTAAAGGTCTAAGCTCAAAAGAGCTAGGTCTAAAATTTAATTTTCTTCTACATCTGTGTATTCATATACATCCTCTACCCCTTGTGTCACATCCTCTTCTCCTGCTATCACATTTACACTTACCTTTTCCTGCTCATTTTCATCTAATGATTCCTGACTATCATATAGTCATTCCTCATCCACCTTATTTTCTGTAGTCACCTTCTTGTTTAGCCTGCAATCCCTTGCTAAATGTCCTTTTTTCCCGCACTTAAAACACTCACCCTTTTTCTTTCTTTCTTCGAAATCTTCTGATCGTTTGTCAGATTATTTATTTCCCTGGGTATTTTTCTTACCCTTTTTCCCAGTTTGCACTACAAATACGTCTGACCCATCTTCTACTGAAAATACTTGGGTTTTCTTTTTCTTTTTACTATTAAAATCTCTTTCTGCATGTCTAGCATATTCAAGTAAGGCTTGTAACCTACTTGTTCGATGATCTATCATATGCTTCATAATGAAGCTACTAATAGGTGCAATGCAACCTTTCAAAAATGCGTTTTTCAATTGTTGTTCATACGGGGAATCATTCGCTTGATTTTCAGGAACTGTCATGCCACTATGTTAAAGCATTCTAATAATCTGGCATAGTACCCATCTACTGTTTCTTTTTCCTGCTGTATGCATTGATTAATACAAGTCCAATCAGCCCTAGGCTTCCACTTTTCAGAGATTCGGTCTGTTAGACTCTTTACTCTGCCATCCAGTTCTGCATCAGTATGTGAGAGTGGTCTAAGTTGTGCGTCACGAGGATTCCAGCTGCCACAAATCATGTGCCAATCTGGACCTACAATTTGTCTAGCTACTTTTTTTACTTCCTCTCCATTCAAATGGTAACTTAATCTCATACCCTGTAAGTCTTCTAAAAATTTTCTAAAATTCACCTTTGGGTGGGGAATACCTTCTGTGGCTTTCCGGATATCTTCCGGTGTCCACGGTCTATAAACTAAAAGAGTCGGATCTTGTCCTGCCTGTCCTGCCTGAGGATTTGGTACTTCTATGAGCGGACATATCTCTTCTTCGCTCATAGCTTGTGATGCTCTATTTAATTCATTTAATTCAATTTCCCTCCTCAAGTCACGTGTTCGAGACCTGGTCTCGATGGGATCCCTGACAAACGGTTGTGCTTTTGCAGGGACAGCTGGGTATAGCGGAGGTGGATCAGCTCGTCCACTCGCTTCATATTCTGGTAACGGAAGTGGAGGGGGCGAAGGAGGGGCCGTCGCTATTACTAAATTATTATCTTCTTTGTCTAAAAACATCATTTTTGAATTTTTAATTCTTTGCTCCCTACGATTTGCTTCTTCAAGCCACCTGTGCACCTGAGGAACTCCTAATTGTCTCTGCTTTTTTAATTGACCTTTCGCGTCTATTTTTAACTGTTTTACAAGTTTCATAAGTGCAAGTTTATCTAAATTACCCTCGAATTTGTACTTGTCGACCCATTTGGTATAATATTTAATATTATCGGCACGCTGTAATTGCATATACTTCGCGTCTTCAGTTAGGGGCGTGTCCCGGGAACTTTTTGTGCACTGATTTCCCATTGGTGTCTTAGCTAAGCTGTAAATTGTAACGTAACCCTTTCTATCACGTGGTACCACAAATCTACACCTTTTTCACAGTTTATCTAGAATAACTGTCTACCTATTCTGTTTCCCTGATCTATGACAAAAAACAGTAACTCCTTCTTCTGTCTCTAATTTGCATAAGCAATTTACCTGACAAAAAAAAGAACAGTTCTGTAACTAGTCCCTGATCTTGAAACAAAAATAAGGTAATTCCTCCTTACCTGACCCTCCGTGAGTTGATCCACTGGATCGTTGACTCGTCCTCCAATCCCAGATCAGAAACAGTGGCTGGCCTCTTTAGAATGACAATTCAGTCGGAGGTCTTTCAAAACAGAAGAGCCGATTTGGCCTCTTCTCTGTACGGATGCATGCCACCGGGCCCAATTCTGACCTAGGTCCAGAGCGAGAGATACGTATTCTGGTCCGAAGGACCAATCTGTCAAAGGAAAAATATACTTTAAAAATGATCAAAACATGGTAGGTTCAGGTTAAGGCACTTTAATCTTGCAGCAAGGAGACAAAAACGTGCTAATACAGAGTTTGTCTAACCAGAAACAGGAAATGCATTCATTTTTATAGGTTATCAAATTAATCCTGTCCTTGCTGACGTAACAAATTACCACCTTTTGGTCATCATCTGCTGACCATCTTTCCCATGATTTTCTGCTGATTTAAACAATTTTTATATGAAACATCCTGAGGAAAACAACATGGCCTTGGTTACTTTCAGTTAGATACTTGTTATGTTACATTCAAGATACTATAGCTAAATCGAACACAATGCTAGCAGTTCATTTCTCTAATAAGCCTTTGTCTACCTTATCTCTAAACTACTGCAGCTGCAGAGGTTCCCATCCTCTGTACAAGGCTGTCTGTCTGGAATCATTACATTTATTAAATGGTATATTGTCTATTCATATGCTTCTGACCTAGCAGATTAACACCTGCTTCTCAAGTACATTTCCACAAGGCATAAACAAGAATATTGCTGTGCTAGCAGTTACTAGGTCAGAGGGCAACTTGCAGGTTTCAGTACGCATGCTGCAGTTTCAATAAGGCATATTTTCAGTCTTATATGAAACTCAATTTATATAAATCACAGTGCATAAGAAATAGAATGAAAAGCGTATTAAAAACACTTGATTATTAATTTGGCATTAAGCATACACATATTAATACATATTTTTCTAACACTACCCTATTTTTAAATTCCACTTTCATTTTATCCCACCCACTAGTTTTAACTTAAATTTCTGCCTTCCCTAAAAACTCTTGAACAATTTTAACTACCCATTCCTTAAATTCCTATCTTTTTAATAGGTAAATAGGAAAGTGTCAAGTGTCTCATTTTTACTTCATTATCCTGCATTTTTATATCAGTTGTTATTGGCGCATGATCCAAAATAGTTAATGGACGTGTGCTGAAGCCTTCAATTAAATACCCATGTTCCTGAGAAATATAATTTCTGTGTAGTCTAGCACAGTTATTGTACCTTCAGGAATAATAATTTAAATTCTCTTAGAGTTCCTGCTACTGAATTCATGTCTCCCATACCAAATATTTTCACAAATTTCTTCAGAAATCGACTCTCTTTTGTTATAATTTCCTTTCTAGGTCCTCCAGATACATCCTCACTGTTGCAAATCAAATTCCAATCCCCATCTATAAGTAATGTTCCCTGTTGAAAGACGATTATATCTCTAAAAATTTTCTTAACCTCTATAACAGCAATACATGCCAGCGGTATTCCTTCTTTCTTTTGATGATTTTCTGAATTTCTGCATTCCCCCATAAGCCTTTCTTTTGTACCTGTGTACTAATCAATGTGCAAACTAGCTTCTCAAAGCTTGTCAGTGTACAAGGTATTTGCTCTATACTTACTGCTTTACAGAATACTGCTTTATGGTCAATTCTATAGGGTAAATTTGCACCCCACCCCACAAATATCATGTCTTCCCTAGTAAGGTCCAATCCAACCATAAAGCTGTCTCGTTCAAAATCAAAACTAACTCCAAGTACAAAACACGCTGGTGGCTTCCCAAATTAAACACAGTATAC
>NC_056736.1:646006548-646065562 GCF_019279795.1 Protopterus annectens
ACCCAAGGCCTTTCTACTAGGGAACTTCAACTATACATGAATAAACTGGCTGACCTACCCTATTAATGGTCATCATGCCCAGAACATCCATGGCATTATAAACGTCAACTATCTTTCAACAATTGGTAACTGTCTTATTAGGAGCCAAAATATGCTTGATCTATGAGAAATTTAAAAACAAACTCATTTGGTGAAATACCTGTATAAATAAAATATGTAACAAGAAAAACAAACTGCTTAATGCTTATAGGTTCATAGATTAGTACTAGGCTAGCTGCTCTTGTGGGCCATCGTTAGCTTAGCCAATTATCCCATGTGAGAATCAAACCCTATATTTTGTGTCTGTAAGGTAAACACCTTAACCATTTTGCCAACCTCCCATTATGTAAGAGGTTTCATTTTCTACTACCTTAACAGCAGGCTTTAGCAAATTAACAAAGAGATTAAGGGAACCATTAGGAGGCTCAAAGCTGAGTATGAACTTAAAATATCCACTAAAATCAAAAATAATTACAAATCTTTCTTGAAAAATGTGAGGAAGTAAAGTACACCCAACAATATTTGGAGCTAATCAGCTATAACACTACACTATCTGACCCAAAGGAAATAACTAATATCCTAGTTAACAAATTCAGTGCAAATTTTACTCTTGTCACAGTTATAGGTATTTCATAGATTCCACAATCCCAGCCACCTCCCTTAATTATTATTTTTATTTATATTTCTTTTCACATTTGTTGACTGGGCGGGAAAGCCCATTTTCAGTGGATACCCAAGGAGAAAAGCTCAAGATTAAGCAAAAGATTAGACTAAAACAATTCAATTCAAAGTTACAATTTTGTTGGTTACGAGCAAAATGCTCTCTACAATACTATATACTATATACAAATACTAAGCAACAATGTTCTGCAGTGTAGCAACAGAATCCAAAGCAAATAAACTTAGCCTATGAAAGAAGGAGAGCAGTATTAGTCTAGTCTATAAGAACATAATGGAGGAAATGGCAGGAAATAGTAGGATGTTTAGGTACTTTAATTAGGTTTATTTATTACTATGCAACAAATTTTTGCAGTTTGTCAAAAACTAAGAATACTTCATCAATGGGATGCAATAACATACCAGGCTGCCTGATTATCAGTGCCAAATATGGCCTTTCAGAGCCCCCTACTTAAAATCTTTCATCTAAGCCTCTGCACTGGTTACATTCCTGAAGCCTGGAAAATGACCATTGTAATGGCTTTAACCAAGGATGGCCAAACCACAGACCTATTAATCTCACTATCCTTATATGTAAAGTTATGGAGCACATTATCTCAGACCACATTAATCTGGACATTGAAAATCTCTTATTCCTGGACCCTCATCAATTCAGCTTTATCAAAGGAAGGTCCTGCCTCTTTAACCTCATTAATGTCTTTGAAAAAGTAACTAAAGTAGTGGATAGTGTTTATGCAGTACATGCAACATATCTAGACCTGACCAAAGCCTTTGGCACTATTCCCCATACAAGCATTGTTGACAGACTTTGAAATCTGAATATCAATCCTTATATTGGGTGATGGATAGCTAATTGGTTGTCTAAAAGAACCCATGTGGTTAGAGTCACAACTGCTACTTCTTAAAGCAAAAGTTACCAGTGGTGTACTACAGGGCTCATTCTGGGCCTTTTCCTGTCTGGTATTTATTTTTCAGACCTTCAGACTGGTACTCCTGGCATATGGCTATCTAAGTTTGCAGATGACTGTTATCGGAGTGTTTTATTCAGCCTTCACCAGACTCACAATTGCTACAACATAGGTTAGATCATGTTAGCAATTGGTTCTAAGACAAAGGTCTCAAATTAAATGTTAAAAACATATAGCATAGTTCATTATAGTAAACAAAACAGTTTCATTTACCATCTATGTGATGCACCTCTCAAATCAGACACTCTTGTTGATAATTACTTATCATCTGACCGGCATATCTCCACAGTGCTATGGAAAGCCTTTTATCTGGATCACTCATGCAATTTCCAAAGGTATCTCCACTAGATCCAAAGTAGCCTTAATTTCCCTTTACTCATATCTTACCAAACCCATTACTGAATATAATGTACCTTTTGCCATGTAGTTGTCTAAACATATCACACAACATGACAGACCTCAGAGATTCATAACTAAAAGGATCAGTGGCGCTTTTGTATTTCCCCAGCATAGCCCACAAACATCCTGTTAATTAAATAGATCAGAGTATATCAGAGAAAAGTGAGTTCTCTGATCTACCGCAGTCTCAATATTTAGACAGAAAGGAGGCAAGTCACACATTTGTGATTGCTTTACTCTGCCCTTCAGACAGGGAGATGAACTACTCACTTTATCACTGCTATCTACAACACCATCTCCTTATGAACTAATGCTCCTCTACAGTCGTTAATGAAGGTTTTCACCAGGTGGCAACATGGTGAGCCAAAAACTCACCCCAAAATGTGTACAATGCTACTGTCCCTCCTGTGAGGGATTGTGGCTTTATGCATCCTGCTCTGCTCTACCCTTCCCCAGGATGGACATGCTTAACCTTCCCTGCCATCTTCATTAATCACTTGAGCAGCTGATCAGCTTCAGATCACTAATAATGTATAGTTATGTATGGCAACCCAGTACGTCTGGTAAGTCTGAAATGGTTGCTCTATTTCACTGTGCATGAATATGTTTTCAAAAACAATGTTAAAAATTAATTATTTTTTCAAAAGCATTCTAGCACTTGTCTTCATAATATTATCCTTTAGTGCTCCATTGCACAAATAAAGGTAGTGGAACTATTCTAAAAGCCATTTTCCATACACTTATACAGCTGGCATAACAGCACTATTACAGTCACTGTGTGGACTTTTCTTAAGAGTGAAAGCGCCAAAATAAATGTGCCAAACAGATTTAGACTGGTAAATGGTTAATAAGAACATATATGCATTCAGTTAAACCATAAAATGTTACACAAGCTCTTACCATAATTGCTGGAAAATAAATTACATCTTTGTATTAGATTATCTGCTACATGGATGCTCCATTTCAATTATCCTTTGATACATTTTATCTCAAAGTGTTTATGAAATGATCCACGTTGTGATAGACAGAGAACGCAGCCTCACAATCCAAACCACTGCTGACAATTATTAGGTGATAGGACAGGTTTTAAATCTGCACTACTGGTATCAAATACTATGTGAAAGGAGACTGGCCATAAGGTTGAATGGTAAATGAACACTGATGCCTCACATAATGGTCAACATCTGTCACAAAAATATTTTACCCTGACCAGTTGTACAGAAGAGTTATAATCACGATCTCCCTAGAGTCACACCCATTTTGCTCCCATTCCAGTGTTGTATAGTGTTATTTCACCAATAACTAGATGAAAATTTGTCCAAAGCTATTTCTGTACACACACACACATAAACACACACACACACACACACACACACACACTGCTTTCCAGGAAGAGTTAATGATATCACTTCCTAAATGCTGCCACCAGCTAGACTTTTTTGGCACACCAAGAGCACATTTACTGTATAACCTAAAATAAGCCAACTATTAAATATACTGGTATGTTAGCAATAGATTGAGAAGTTGAGTTTATACTAGTTCAATATGCATACCCCTAAGCTAATACAACAAAAAAAACACTGGTCACAAGCTTTTGAAATGTAATAAACTTGAAATAAATACAATTAAACAATGTGCTTTGTATAAGTAAATATACAAGTGACTATAAACCTGCATACAGTAAATATAAAATAGACAAATGGCATATAGAGGAACTCTAACAGCTTATCTGGACATATCACTATCAGGAGTTAAATAGTTGCATAATTCCTATGTACTTCTGATTTGCAAGTGGAAAGTAGCTGCAACATTTCACAGACAACAAATCTTCTAGTGTGGACTCTGTTTAGGAATGCAGACCTCTTGTGTACACTTTAGAAGCAAAGCAGAAACTAAACTAACATTCCATTTCTTTCTACTTAAAAGAGCCTCATGTAGTAAGCCAGCTCCAGTGGTATAGAAAGATAAAGCCTTGACTATAGTGCATGGGGCCTGAAGGTGAATAGCTGCTCAGGTGATTAATAAAGCTGGTAGGAGAGGTTGGGCATGCCCATCCTGGGGAAGAGTAGAGGAGAGCAGGATGCATACAGTCACAATCCCTCACACGAGGGAAAGTAGCATGGTGCACATTCTGGGGTGGGTTTTTGGCTCACCAGGTTGCTGGCTAGTGGAAGTCTTCATTAACTACTGTACAGGATCATGAATTCATAAGGAGAAGGTGTTGTGGGTCCCAGCAGTGAAGCAGGTAGTTCATCTCCCTGTTCTGGAGGCAGAGTAAAGCTCTTCAAATGTCCTCATTATCAGGATGCCAGCAAAGGCATAAGCACACCTCATGGCTGCCTGTAAAAAAGCCCCCCACCCCCAGACAACTCTCTCTCTATTCTGCTTTACTAGGGTAATTCATTCGTAAGAGAGAATGAATGACTGAGCAGAGTATAAGTTTAGGGTTTTGATGGTCAACAAAAAGCAACTAGAAAAAAAAGTCCCGTGCAGCAATTCCTATTTTTCTTCAGTTTGAATGTAAGGTTTATTGTTTCTCTGGTCGTATATTTCTTGAAGGGCAGTAAAAGTGAAACAATGTATTTTCATGAACAGTAAACTTTAAGCACTACAAATGTGTGCACATTTGAGAAGTCATTTTCACTACTTAACAACTATGATGCATTTTCACTTAAAGCAATTGTATAGTTTACACAGTTTGTACTTTACATGTACAATATTTATTGGAAGTTTTTTGCACATTCCTTTATGAAAAAAAATCACATTTAGCTCAGTTTAAGATAATTTGCTGTACATTTACTAAAAAACAATTGCAAGCTTCACTCAGGCTGTTACAGTTCTCTGAAAACAAGTATATTTGTTTTAGCTTAACCACTTACCTAGCAACTACAACTAATGTTATACAGTATATGCACAACTATCTTTAATAAAGGCACTGCTAGTTAACTGCATCTGTATCATAAGACAAATAGCCATAGTAGTGAGAGAAAGCAGATCAGTTATCTTTAGCCTGGAAAGGTAGAAGGGTGCTAGTAAATGGAAATTCTAACACACACATGGTACCAGATGAGGATAATCAGACATTTGGGACTGAAGAAATTATGCAGAACTGAAAGTGTGAAGTGCTAAAATGTGATCGCAGCAGGAAGTAAAGCAAAATGATACAGAAAACCATAATAAAATTATACTAAAACCTCTACTTTATTAATAAGGATGATAGTGCTCATCTCCCTGTTTTGTACCATAATTGTCACAATCCATGCACTGCGCTCATTACAATAATCTATACATTGCCTTCATTACAGTAATACACACACTGTACTCATTACGGTAATCCATGCACTGTATTCATTATGGTAAACTATGTACTGCACTCATTACAGTAACCCATGCACTGCACTTATTATGATAATCCATGCACTGCGCTCATTACAATAATCTGTACACTGCCTTCATTATGGTAATCCATGCACTGCACTCATTACAGTAATGCATGCACTGCATTATTACTGTAATCCATGCACTGCATTCGTTTACAGAATATATAAATGATAGAAATTCTATTGCTCTTTTAGCATCAGCTGTTTCTGTGGACTTTTTTCACTTATATATAATTGCTAGCCACTTTATTCAGATACTTTTTGCAGTATCTATGCTAATGCTGACTGTTAGGAAACACCATGGAAAAAGAGAGAGAGAGCACATTCCAAAGCTCAAAGTGCTAACCAACAGGTAAGCAGGTCTATCCGAACATATTAATCTGCCCATATAAATAACAAACTAAAATGTAGCTACTTGTACATCTGTATTTTGTGTCAGTGAGCAAATTGTATTATGGTTATTCTACTATATTCTTTATCCATATCTAATTAAAGAATAGTAATGAACTTTTTTCAAATCAGCTAGTAGCAAACAATGAAAGGCATTTTAATGCATTTACTAAAAGTGTTAAACTGTAATTTTTAACAAAGAACAAAGAAAAACATGGCATCTCATGCTTTAGTTTGGAAAAAGCCAAATGTCAAAGAACAGAGTGGCTTCTTGACTCTTCAGTACCGTGCGGATTCACTTCTATACTTGGTGACTGTAAAAGAAAGAGATTTAATGTCTAAGTAAGAGCTCCCATCTTAACCAAAGCCATTTCCACAACACAGTCACACATACTTAACATCCAGTACTAGCAAATATTTATTTTAACCATATGTTTGATTATTCTCTCCCAATATGAAATTATTTTATAAGGCTGCGACAGACATCAAAGTAATATAACGTTCATTTGAAGAATGATGAAGAATGTTTTTGTCATACTGACGTACTTTTCCTTTCAGCAACTTTACTGCCCCTTCATAATAGTCTCTGTTATGGATGACTTGCTTTCTATTATGCTATAAATTCACCATTTTCTCATTTTCCACATATGCATCAGGTAATAAAACGCAATGATGGCTGAACGTTGAAAAATGCTGACAGCTAGCTGTCAAGTTGTTTTGTTAAAAGGAAAATATGGTTGCTATTTAAATGTAGTAAATCAGTGATCACTTTCAATGAAATGCCATTTACATGTGGAAAGTAGTACCACATCAAAAAAAACATTTCATCTGCTCTAGCAAGACAACAAAGAATCCCTTACAAAAGGTACCCTTGGCTTTATAAAGAAAGGTGAGTTTCTATTTTTATTGGCTGGCTGTAAGCATTTTTAGCTGTAGAACCTCATTCAAAGGTTATTCTGACTTCTTCCCTAATAGGCAAAGGGGGTATTATACTGCAGTTAACAAGGGTAATTTTAAATTTGAAAACCATTCCACCACCAGTTTAAAGTATAATTATTACTTTAATAAATGTATGAGATGGGATCTTTTATCAGATTATGAACCCTGCTAACCCTGCTATTAAGATAGGTCTGAGTTAGCGCATGCAGTACAGAAGAGAAGCGTCCCTTTTTCCTCCGTAAAAACCTACACTGCCTTTTAGCTGCAATGTGAAGCAAGAAAGTACTGACAGAGTGACGACAAGCAATATTCAAGTTCTCAGATTGTAAAATACATATGAATTATGTTTGCACATTAATCACACCAAGTCTCCTCTAACACAGTTTTGTGAATATTCATAAGCAAAATTATGATTCGATACTGGACTTGTGATTAAAGTTAAGAACATTAAAGGGAAATGAATGAAGGTATTTTACTTGGCTAAAGTAAATATTTTAATTGAAACGAGAAACAGAAACACAGCTGATCTCATTTACAGGAAACTTGAATAAAAGAAAATCTTAGTTACAGTCACAAACTGGCCATTTACAGATTTTTCTCATTGATTTTAAATGATAAGGAAGGTGTTTATTATTTTGTTGCTGTTTATTATAGACAATATCTTAGCATTAAAGTCAGTGGATCAGTTTATTTATTCATTTCTAAAAACATTTCAAGCCTGCATAAATTAAAGTACTGCTGGTGATTCCCTGCTGGATGAGGAAAGGAAACCTATATTTTTGTCTGTGACTTGCTGATAGAGTTACTTTCTGCTTTACCTGCTCTATTTTGTTTTCTGTTTTAAGAACTCTACTTGGCCTGGTGATTTTTGTTCTATGGAGAGATAGACACTTGAATTATTCACATTTCACATGTTTCTTCATTGATAAAATTTTCTCTTGAGTGATACTTAAATACACAATGCATTTCTGGACCTTAGTCGTCTTAAAAAGATTACAAGCCTGCATAAACTAAAGCACTGCTGGTGATTCCCACCTAGGTTTTCCCACCCACTCTCCCCTTCGTTGATCTAGTTTTTAATTTTAAGCTGCCCACCCTTACTGTAAATTCAGCTTATTAAGCTCCTCCTTTTCTACACTGCTGTTGATATACTGCATTATTTATTCACCTTTACTTGTTTTATATTGAAAAAGTGCATTTTGCCTCTCATTGTCTTTTCCATACTTCTCAAACTCTTAGAGCAAGAAATCTGGGCAACGACATAAATAAAAGTCGGACAAAGGATCAAAACTAAGGCCAATTTTTAAATACTGCTCTTACAAACTTAGAAAGTTGATAGAATAACAGGTTTTGTATTAGCATGAATTTTCTGAAGGATGTGAAGTCTGAAACTGAAATATCTGTCATTATTTTCTGTACATGGCTTTTAGGATTTACTACTAATTTGCCAGAAAACCACAATGTTATGAAAAAATGGACAAAAATATCTGGCTAAAATCTGGATATTCTGAGAAAATATGTACAGTTGACAGGTATGGTTCTACTGATTTACTTGCTCTGAATTCATTATCTAGCTAGTTGATGGATAAAGTAGTGTATTTTTACAGTATAGCAAGCACTTGTTTTTACATCAAGAGGTCAGTGGATTTTCCATTTAGTGCACTGGGAGGTAGCCTGATCTGTTTAAGTTGGGGAAGCACTTAAGATTTCTGTGTGTAGTTTTATTGGCTGGAGGACTTATAAATCAGCATATCTTGTTTTTAGTGCCTTTATAAATTCAGTACAATTGAGTGGCTCTTGGCTCATTTATACAAAGCAAAATACTTTTATTGAATAATCACAATTTTATAAGCTGCTTTAGCATTTCTTATCCTTTAAGCTTGTTTGCAGTAGCATTTCACTCCAGGCACTCTCTTACTGTGCTTTTACATTAGGAGGACTACAGTTATTCATCTATTGCCAGTAGCTGTTTACCTGGTCTGTCTGAGTTGAGAAATGCACAAAGGGCTCTAAATATTTTTTTGCACTTCTCTTATATATTGGGAATGTACTTTAGCAGTTTCAAATAAACTGTACTGCCTGCTGCTTCTTTAAGTAAGTTAATTGCATTGTATTACATTGTATCTGTTAATTGTAGGACTGTGTAGATAGTTTGTGTGGTCTTGTTACACTTGTGCTCCAAACCAGCTATTCTACATTAAGAAGGTGTTTTTCTGCATCCTTGTGGCAGACGTTTGCTGATCAGACCTTTCTGAGATGGGAATTATTGGTGGAAGGCTTATTGTGTGCTTTCCTGATTGGTAGTTAGTTTAAAACTTGTTTCCCTTTGCTCATATTCATGCCATGCATTTGTGCTGTGCTACTCTTCATGCAGCAGTGGTTACCAGTGCTCTGTATAGATGCAAAGGCCTAGAAGCTTAGTTTTTCCCTAAACAGCTGTCAGTGAAACCCCTCCAAGCTTTTCTTCTACTCTAGGAGCAACTTAGTTGTGCACTGAGTAGCACTGACTTATTGGTCAACCTTAGCCTACACAAAGTATAGGTCTCTCTTGTAGTCTAAGCACAACAAGCACAGTCCTGTCAAATTACCCTATTTCCTTCCCTAATAAAACATATAGTAAGAGCCTACCATCATGGATAGGCAGTTTCCCATCATCTCGCTGGCCAGCCTGATAGACATGGGCAGCCTGAGGCAATGTAGCAATTGTCTCATGTATGCTGGCAACCACTTACTCCTGAAACAAACAAATATTTTATGTAAGAGATGTAGTTAACATTATGAAATTAGAGGCAAGACTCTCACATAAGGACAAATCGAATGCCAAACAGGTTGTCAGCACACACACACTTCCCACACTAAATAAAGACATGACAGATAAACTCACATACATGGAGGTACTCACTAGTGACTTACCAAAAGATCAGAGGCTTCCCAAACAGAAACCAGTTACACACATAACAATGCAAAAAACAACCATAACACATAATAACACACATACAAACACAAACACACACACACACAAACACACACACACACACACACACACACACGCACACACACGCACACACACGCACACACACACACACACACACACACACACACACACTGGTGTGTCTCAACAAATAAGCCCATAGGGAGTAACACCACAAAACCTAATGTATTGATCATAGGTGAATCCATTGTGAGACACATGGATGTTACCCTCACGAGGCTGGATAAGGAGCGGGTTACAGTTAGCTGCCTGTCAGGTGCCAGGATCCTTCAAGTCACTCAAGCACTCAAGTCACTCAACCACAAGTACTGGTATGACTGTATCATAGTCCATGTGCGGGTGAATGATTTGAGACATACCTCACTGGACTATATAAAGAGAGACATGACTGAGCTCTCAGATTATGTGTACACAGGCAGGTATAAGTCTAGCCTTAAGCAGCATTCTACCTTCTCCAAGGATGATGCCACAATACAAAGATTGCCTCTAACTATTTGCTTAGCTTCTGGTGTCAGTCCACGGGATCCAATATCTGTCAGCTTGGGAAGACATGGTCGACAGGCCATGCTGCTTTACCAAAGATGGTTTGCGCCTGTCTCCTCTAGGCTTTTGGGTATTGGCAAAGGCATTAGCCACCCCTATTATGCCATTTTAGGCAGTGTCAAAATAACCAACCTCCCAACATAACAAAATCCTCAATAGATAAAGTCATAGATTCATAGGTTGACATGAAGGTCTTTATAAGTCTAGCCATGTGTACCCAATATAATAGTAGAGAAACTCAATATAAAGGATCTTGCCTAAACTCAAGATATTAGTTAGCAATGTCTGCCCATATCTAGGAGGGTCATAGGTGAAATCCCTGGTAGGAGTTTACGGTTGCCCATCCAGTCATCCAGCTCTGCTTAAACAGGGTCATAGAGGGGCGTTGTTTGATGTGAGCTGGTAACCTATTCCAGAGGAGTGGCACCCTCTGAAAAACATATCTGTCTCTCCAGCATGTCCTATTTGAGTCACTGGACAGGTTAAAGTCTCTCAAGCAAGTGACCCTTGTCCCATTTGACTTGTGGATGTGCAGCATTTCCATTAGGTTTGGATCCGAAATTGCTCTGTAGGCCAGGTGCAAGTCTCCGTTAAGTAGTCTGTACACTACTGAGTACAGTGACAGAGACTTCAGTCTGTCAATGTATGACATGTTGGAGACCCTGAATTTTCTTGGCTAGAAATCTCTCAAGTCTCTCATGTTGTAGCAGGTGCCTAGTAAGGTACATATCAAAGGGAGCATTGTGCTCAGTTGTTGGCCTGATGAAGGTTAAGTACTGGGGTGGTATGACCTGTTTCACTCTTGAGGTAATGCCTTTGCTAATGATGTGTGTGACGTAGAATGCTCTCCTTACCACAGTAGACACATGGTGGTCAAAGTTTAGGCTACAGTCAACTTGCATTCCCAAGTCTCTCACTACGGAGTTGTTACTTAGAGTATTATTATTTATGTGATAGTCTGCATGGATATTGTTTTTACTGAAGGGGTGATAATGCATTTTCTGCATTGAGTTTGAGTCATTGGCTTTGGCACCAGTCACTGGTTTGTTCAAGTCTCTCTTGAAGTAAATTGACATTGTTTGGGGATTCAGTGAGTGCACCTAATTTGCTGCCATCATCAAACTTAATCAGCCACAACCCCTCTGCTTTGACCTAAACTTCTGAGAAGTACATTCCAAACAATAGGGTGCCCAGCACTGACATAAGGGTTGATATTCAACTCAGAGAGTTGATCAATGATGCCCGAATGTGGGATTGCGCCAAAGGTATTGGCTAAGTCAAGGTAGGCTGTATGTAAAGATTTGCCTTTGTCTGTGTCTCTGGTGATGTTTTCAAAGAAGTCCACCAGGTTTAACAGGCATGACTTGCCTTTGACAATGCCAAACGGTGTTGGATCAAGGGTATGGAGATCATCTATATCCTTATTTATAAGTTTCATGAAGATTCATTCCATGGCTTTCAGATAAGGCTGGTTAAGCTTATGGGTCTGTAGTTCCCAGAGTCTGTTGCTGTACCTCCTTTATGAAGGGGGAGGACGGTTGCTGTTTTCCATTCAGAAGGGACAAAACCAGTACTCAGGCTGTGGTAAAGAGAGCACCTAATGGGAGTTGCTAAATCACGTTTCAGACCATTTAAAATGCATCCCATGATACCATCCAGTCTCATAGAGGCTGTATTTTTGGCCTTGGAGAGAGAGCATTAATGGCTTGTTCTTTGCTGCAGCAAGGTGGAGGAGATGTAGAGGGAATGTCTTGTGGAATGTTTGGAGGGAACAAGGGGTGAAATTTTCCCCAAACCTGTTAGCTAAAAGGTTAGTTATTTTCACAGGATCAGTGTGCGTGATGCCATCCACAGCTAGTTCAGTACATGTCTGGGTCCTACCTTTTAGGTTATGGATATAGCTGAAGAATGCTTTATGGTTACCCTTAGCTATGGTTGCTACATTTTTTTTTCAAAGTTGCCCTTAGAGGATTTTACAATTTGTCTTATTTGTTTGTTCAAGCAGAGGAGGGTGTTCCTCCAGTGCTGGGACCTCTCTTTTTTTTATTTTTAGACAGCAACTTCTTCCTCTTGTCCACCCTGGAGGTTTGTTTTTTTCTTGAGGATCTTGTTTTGATCCTATCATGTACAGCAGTGTCATTTGTGTAAGTGTTTGTACAGGGCATTTGTGTATACCTTAGCATAGTTGTCAATGCCATCTGTGGGAACAGGAGCTTAAAAATTATTTATGCCATCTCTTATTATTTATTTAGTGGCATTTGTTTACCGGGATAGTCCATTGGGACAAAATAAGAGCCCATTTTTGTGGAGGCCGAGGAGAAAAACTCCAAAAAAAATACATGAAAGTAAAACATGAAGCAATTAATGAAAGTTACACAGAGAATGTTGTATATAACAAGCTGGAATAATAAGGCATAAGAGGAAATATTATACATAGAAATTAAATCATTTACATAGTTGAGAATGTAGCATTTTTAAGATACACACAAATAAATAATATATGGGAGATTACAATTCCTAGGAGAATGAAGCAGAAAACTAGTGTGTCATTTTGTACAATGTGAAAGCTAATGTTACATAGTAGAAAAATATTATACATAGAAGATAAGTCATTTCATAAAAGAAATTATAACATTTATGAGATTCACCCAAGTAACTAGTATAGAACGTGCTTGTTCTTTACTTCTTGCACTTCAATTAGCTTAATCAACTAGTACTTTAACAGGCTTTAGTAGCATTTATTGTAGCACACTTAGGTGCTATCAGTACTAGCTGTTCCTACACAGTAACAGCACCCATACTTATTAGTTATGACCACCCCTCCAGGTATGACTGTAGGGCAATTTCCTGTGCTTTCTCCTGCTAGCCTGGTGCACTTAGGCATTCTGAGACAGTGTAGCAACTGTCTCATGTACATAGACAACCCTCTCCTCTTACCACCCAACACTTATACATGTGAGAGATGCACTTATATCACTAAATTGGAAGCAGTGCACTCTCCAGCCATGACCGGACTAGCTGATCAAGAGGAGAAGGTCAACACTTGCAACTCACTACATGGAACACACAGCCCTCCAAAACATCAACCATCACAACTCACACATAGAAACACAAACCATACACCCACCTTTGCGGATGCTCTCAATAAAAATTTACCCAAACAACAGAGACCCCTGAGACAGAAATACACTCGACCACCACAACACAATACCAACCTCAGAACACATAGCTCACCACAGGTCTCCTTCACATGGTCGACTTTTCAGAAAGTTGACTTTCATATGGCTGAGACCATATGATCGACTTTTGAAAAGCTGACCATGGGGAACCGCTATCTCCGAACAGTACGGAATGGGAAAATTTCCCTCTTCCGCACTATAGTGCGATCTCAGAGTTGGTATATTTAAGTTACGGGGGTGTGGGGGACGGTAAGTGTTTGTTCTGTGTTTTCTGTTTATTTTACATAGTCGGCCATATGGAAGTCGACTTTCTGAAAAGTCGACCATGTAAAGTAGATCCCTCAACACCACAGTGTGCCCCTCAACCTAAGCCCTTAAGGCAGAGCACTTTGCCCGATGTACTAATCATAAGAGACTCAATTGTGAGGAATACAGATATCCCACTCACTAGGTTGAGCAAGGAGAAGGTGACAGTCAGTTGTCTATCATGTGCCAGGATCCGCCATATATCACATGCACTCAGGTCACTCCAAAACAAGTACAAATATGACTCAGTCATTGTCCATGTGGGTGCGAATGACCTGAGACGTACGTCCCTGGACTACATGAAAAGAAAATATGTGCATGACTACCGAATCATACACCAATGCACTGTACAAGCACATACACAAATGCATGAATCTTGCCATACCAAATAGAAACAAGATGCTCTCCTCCAAAAAAAGGAAGCCAATCTGGTGGTCCCAGCCATCAATAAACTCTACAACAGAAGGAAGAAACTGTTGCAGAAATACATGAAGCCACACGACTGGAAAAACTCCCTTACCAGACTCAACAAAAATCTGAGATCCCTTATCAAATCCTCTAAAACCAGCTATGAAGGCAGAATTGTGGCTGACACCAAAAACAACCACAAAGCCTTCTATAGCTATAGCAAGAATCTCCAAGGCAATACCCAGATTTGCTCTGAGTTATTGCACAATGGTACTTCCAATACTGAGCCAAAAGATATAGCCAACATACTCTCCGACAGATTCAGTGCCAACTTTACCCCTCCCCCTAAAGGCCCTATCAAAATACCTGAAGAAAGCCTGGTACCCACAATTTCTGCAGCACAGGTAAAACCTGCATTGTCCAAAGCCAAGAATACAGCATCCATGGGACCTGATAATATCCCTAGCTGTGTCCTATATGAACTACAAAACAAACTGGCACCACATCTGTGTGCTCTGTTCAATCACAGCCTTACCTCAGGCTATGTCCCTAACAAATGACACACTGCTATAGTTATCTCTCTCCACAAAGGGGAATTAACTACAGACTCTGGCAACTACTGCCCCATTAGCCTGATGAGCCTGGTATGCAAAGCTATGGAGCACATCATCATGGACCTGCTCAACAAAGATATAGAAAATCTCCAAACTCTTGACCCCACACAGTTTGGCTTCGTCAAGGGGAGATCTTGCCTGCTGAACCTGGTTGACTTATTTGAGGCAGTCACCAAGGCTGTTGATGAGGATAAGGCAGTGCATACAGCCTACCTTGACCTGGCCAAGGCCTTTGATACCATTCTCCACTCAGGTATCATTGATAAACTCACCAAACTAGGCATCAATCCCTCTATCATTAAGTGGGTTGAAAACTGGCTCACAGACAGGACCCACAGAGTGAAAGTTGCAGACTCCAGGTCAGACTGTCGACCAGTCATGAGTGGAGTCCCACAGGGCTCAGTCCTGGGCCCTCTCCTGTTTGGCATCTACTTCTCAGACATCCAGGCCAACACAGAGGGACTCTGGCTGACCATGTTCACTGATGAATGCAAGCTAGGAGTCATTATCAACTCCCCAAGTGATGCAGACATCCTACAAAAGGGCCTCTCTGAGACCAATGACTGGTGTTGGAACCATGGCCTTAAGCTTAATGACAAAAAATCAGTTATCATTCCCTTTGGAAAAAAAAACTCAGTTCCAATGAATTACAACTTTGATAAGAGCCCACTAAACACTGAAGGGGCCATTAGAGATCTGGGCACCCAGGTCGACAGCCACCTCACCTTTGACCACCATGTTGCCACTGTGGTCAGAAAGTACTTCTACGTGGAACATCTTATAACCAAAGGGTTCACATACAGAAAGAAAGAAAGAGGTCATCATCCCTCTCTACTCATCCCTCATTAGATCAATCATCGAATATAATGCCCCATTTGGTATGTACCTGACCCAACTACAACAGCTGGAGAGGCCACAAAAGTACCTCACAAAAAGGATCCTAGACCTTAAACACTTGTCCTACATGAACAAACTCAAGAAACTCCAGCTGTTCTCAGTCTCTTATCATCTACTCAGACATGATCTCTGCTTGACTTACAAAGCCATGTCCAACCCAGCCCTACTTGAAATGTTACACCTAAAGAAATCCCAATCCCCCCATGCCATAAGGTCCAGAGATCACAACCTCACTACCACAATCAACAGAACATACTGGAGGGACAGGTTCATCTCCCAAAGATTGCCCATACTCTGGAATAAGCTTCCCATTCATGTCAAGCAGAACACCTTGCTGGCCCTCTTCAAGAGAAATCTCGACAAGTGGATGGGTAACAGAACGTTCACCCCAGGGATCACTCCAGTTGCCCTACTGGATAGAGGCACTGTGAACTAACATCGGGTGGCATAATGTCAGGGAAAATTTTTGGGCTAGGCTTGTAAAGGCTCCAGGGCCATTAGCCTAGTACACACCTATGAACCTATATGGGATGTAACCTTAGGAAGGTATAATTAACTTTGGTGACATTTTTTAGCCTGATTTCATCTAAGAGGGGTTCAGGTGTTATAGTTACTTCAAATGTGACTGATTTGTGATCATATTTAACCAGTGAGGGTCCTATACTAGTGGTGGTGCAACAGCACCCATGTTGGTGAGGGCCAGGTTGAGACTATTTGAACCCCTTGTGGGGTTGCATACTATTTGTTCCAAGGCATACGTGTTAACAAAGTCCAGGAACCTTTGTGGGAACTCAAGCTACTGCTGCTTTGTGCTAGGAGTCTAAACAAGAAACTGCACTCCCTGGAAGTGCTCCTTACTTTGGAAGATGCTGACATCTGTGCAGTCACTGAGACATGGTTCAAAGGCATGGAAAGCACCCCAGCCATGCAGGGCTACAATGCCTTCCATACATTCAGACCACAACTTGAGCATGAAAGAACCAAAGAAGGAGGTGTATCCATCTTCATTAAGGATAAGTACACCTCTTGACTGGTCAAACAGTATGGCTCTCTTGAGCTATTCCATGTCCAATTAACTATAGTCAAAGCCCCTACCACATAATAGCTAGCTATAGGTCCCCCACCATGAACCAGGAAAAACATACCGCATACCTGGACTTCCTGGATTTACTTGCCTTACAGCCAAACATCTTACTCATGGGTGATTTTAATTATCCTACCATTGACTGGAAAACATATACAACCACAAACATGCTGGCTCAGAGGTTTTTGGACTTTGTCAATTGAAATGCTCTGAAACAGCTAGTCAGCACACCCACAAGAGGCTCAAATATCCTGGACATAGTACTCACTAACATGGGAGAGCATTACCCTCCATCTGATGTCCCCCCTGGTAAGATCAGACCATAAATCAGTCTTGTTCGATATAATTATAAGACCAGATACCCCATCAATCTCAAAAACACTTAAGAATTTTTCAAAGACAAATTACCTCCTACTAAGTGAGGGTATAAAAGTTTCAAAGCCCCCTTGATTGCAGCTAACACAGACTCCTATGCAGAGGTGTAGACCAATCCCCTGTATAACTTCTTAAGTAGTTGTATAGAATCAGCTGTACCTGGCCGGATTAAAAACAGGTCTTGGTGAAAAAACAAACCATCCTAGTGGACCCGTAGTATAAACATGCTATACAACAAGAGAAAAAGACTAATGTCCAAGAAAAAGACAGAACTGGCTCAGCAGAGGAAAAAATCCCTCTCTAGCATAAACAAACAAATTAGAGATC
Source organism: Protopterus annectens (assembly GCF_019279795.1). Lineage (NCBI taxonomy): Eukaryota > Metazoa > Chordata > Ceratodontiformes > Protopteridae > Protopterus > Protopterus annectens. Next base: position 646,024,067 of record NC_056736.1, read on the forward strand.
TTGTCAAGTCCTCCAAAACTAATTACGAATCAAAAATAGCCTCCCTATCTGAAGATAATCACAAGGCATTCTTTAACTACATCCCAAATCTAAAAGGATATACCCAGCTATGCATTGAACTGGTTGTGGATAGCAGCCTCCATAGTCAACCAGAGCTAATAGCCAACCTGCTAGCTGACAGATTTGGAGCAAACATTACCCCCTGTTCCCTCCAGTAATCCCCCAAAGTATACCTGCCACCATTCTTCAGCCTATTATCTCAAGAGAGCAAGTCATCGCAACCCTCTTCAAGGCCAAAAATATGGCATCAATGAGACCAAACAATATCCCAGATTGCCTGTTAAATAACTTAACCACAGCCTGCAAACTGGCTATGTTCTGGCGGAATGGAGGACAGCAACAGTAATCCCTCTATACAAAGATGGACCTTCGACTGACCCTGGGAATTATAGGGCCATAAGCTTGACTAGCCTCGTCTGCAAGGCCATGGAAAAATAATTTTAGACCTTGTAAACAAGGACATAGGCAATCTCCAAATTCTGGACCCAATCAAGTTTGGATTCATTAAAGGTAGATCATGACTGTTAAACATGGTTGACTTCTTCAAGAAAGTCACCAAGGTCCCGGATGAGGGAAAGAGAGTGCATACCACCTATCTTGACCTAGCCCCGGCATTTGAAACAATACCCCACTCAGGTATTATAGAGAAACTGTCACATATGGGAATTAACCCCTACATTACCAGATGGGTAGCCAACTGGCTCACTGACAGGACACATACTGTCAAAGTAGGTGACTTCACCTATAGCAAAAGACTAGTCACCAGTGGCATACCACAGGGTTCTGTGCTGGGCCCCTTAATGTTTTGAATTTATTTCTCAGAAATGCAGGCAAACTTGGACAGCCTGTGGCTGACCAAGTTCGCTGACAGTCGCAAATTGTGAGCAATTATTGAGTCCTCCAATGATTTTACTGTACTACAGATATGGTTAATGCAGAAAAATGATTGGTGCCAAGGCCACGGATTACAGCTAAATGCAAAAAAATGCATTATTATTCCCTTTGAGAAAGCTGACATCCCTGCTAACTACATTATAGACAGCACCCCCTATGTGTAGACCCAGTGGTACATGATCTGGGTACTCAGGTTGATCGTAATCTGAACTTTGACCATCATGATATCCACAGTAGTAAAGTAATCCTTCTATGTGGCACATCTTATAAGTAAAGGCTTCACATCTAGATCTAAGGATGTTATAATTCCATTATACTTGGCCCTCATCAGACCAGTAATTGAGTACAATGCTATCTTTTGCATGTACCTCACCAGATGCCTGCAACAATTGGAGACCATAGGGGTTTCTCACCAAGAAATTACAGGGTACACAAAACAAGTCTTGCACAGAAAGACTGAAAGCCCTGTCACTGTATTCTGTCTCCTGCAGGTTGTTAAGGGCTGACCTGTGCCTAGATTACAGGGCAGTCTCTGACCCAGCCCTGATGGAAATCCTACACATTCGTAAATCAAACTGCATGAAGGTCACTTGCTCCAGGGACCTTAACCTAGCCCCTGACATGTACAAGTCATGCTGGAGAGGTAGATACATCTCCCATAGACTGACACTTCTCTGGAACAAGCTTCTAATTCATGTGAAAAAGAGTCCTTACCAGACCTTCTTCAAATGCAACCTAGAACAATGGATGAATGACCACAAATTCACTCCTGGGGTGGCGCCCGTGTCCCTCCTGGACAGACGAAGTTGGCATTAAGTACCATAGACCCTTACCTCTGTGACCTTCACTCACCTAACCACCAACAATTGGGGCAACTCAGGATAAATATGGCTAGGCTTGTAAGGATTTTAGAACCTTTAGCCTAGTAACCTCTGTGAACCTATGAATCTATGAAATGAGGTAGAACCCTGATTTACGTGGATGTTTTTCAGACTCAGCCTGGGAACACTGTCAGAGTCATGCAGTAGGCAAATGAAGAATGATGAGCTCAAAACATAGACTCAAGAAGCCACTTGTTAACAGTCAGAGCTGTAATTTCTGCACTAAATGCATTAATATGGCTCTCATTCATTCACGAGTATGATTACTTTGATGGAACATTGCTTCAAAAAAAAAAGAAAGAAAGAAAAAAAAAAACAGACTCTTCTAAGATGCTTGCATGTATTTGGCACAGGTAACAAAGAAGATTATCCGCAGTGGTGGTGCTGCGGTAGCGTTGTCGCCTCACAGTAAGATGCTCTCCAGTTTGATTCTCAGCTAGAGCGTCTTCTGCGTGGAGACATGCGTGAATGGGTGCACCTTCGTTGAAGGTTGTGTGTCAGGGCTGGTAACTCGGCACATAAAAATCAACTACCAATCATTAGCAGACCGGAGTTCTGCTGTGGCGACCCCTAACTGGGAAAAGCCGAAAGACACAACAAAGAAGATTCCATTGTGTAACAATTCAGAATGAAATGGAGGTTAATTCACTGTATTCCTTAACTAGAATTAAAGTTTAAAAGCAAGCATTTTTTATGATTTTTAACACTTTTTATAAAATGTATGTGTTCCTGCTTCCTGTTATGAGTCATTCCAGATTGTGGACCTTGAAGTCCACTTTTAGGATCAGCCTGCCTACAGTCAAAAATCTGAATTTAAATATAATCTGTTTTGTATGTGTTTTATATGTTTGCCCTTAAAGTATTGTATTATTTTTGTTACAGCTTGCATACTGACACATTTAAAAACAGAGATGTAGTGAATAAATGAATATTATACTTACTTGAATTTAAATTTTATGTATCTTTTGTTGATTGGGATAGTCCCAGTAGGCTTCAGACCACTTTTCAGGGGAGGCCTGAGGTGGTATTTATACTATTAGATGAAATGTAGTCAAGGCATCAGGGCACTTCCCTTACATTTTGATAGGTGCTGTGGAATCTTTTACATTTACCTATGCTACCAGCAACTCAAGCAAATGGAACTGTGGCTTAATGTCCCATCTGAAGGGCGACACACTCAAGAGTGCAGCACCTCCCCTTCCCTCTTATGCTGCATTGCATTGTCAGCAATTTGTCTGCATGGTGTGGGACTAGAACCCACACCCTTCTTCACCACAGGTGAGTGTGCTACCTGCGTTGCCAGTGATAATGCAATATAAATAATATTTATTTGGACTGAACTAGACATATTATTAATTTATTTATTTTATTCATTTTGTTGACTGATTCAGCTCAGCAAGCTCACTGTGAGAACACTTAGAAAATCTCAGGAATAAAATGCAGTCATTGAACATTGAATAACACATGTATAAACAGTTTTCTTTAGTAAACGACATAGTTATAAAAAGTTAAGAACTTGTTTTGCTCCCCCAGTGGATTTAATTCACTAGAGAACTCCTCTTACCTACCAAGCTTACTTATTGCTTTGACTGGACACAACCTAGAGATCATTTGGGTCTTGAATGCATGGTATTGTGGGAAATAAGCTTTTTAAAATCACCACATCCTCATTTCCCCCAACCTTTAAAGCATGATCTCCCCCCAGGCCTGTAGGAGCAGGAGGTTGCAGCAGCACAAGAGGAGTTGATTGTGAGTAGCTTTTAACCTGAATGTTTGAGTACATTATGGTTACTAGAGATGGATGTACAGAATGCAGACAATTGCCCAGGTAAGTGTAATAGTTTAAAACTGTGGGAAAAAAATTGCTACTACCGATAATATGATGCAAAGGCACATACTGCAGTGCGCCTGGCATACATAATGAATGTGTCTACCTGTGTGAGACTACACTGCTTGTCCTTCTATTCTTCCAGTTTCTCCTAGGGACCCTAGAACAGTGAAAATTCTAGTTACCTCCTTCAGCATGGAGGATGCAAACTGGTCAACACCACTCATTACCTCTTACCCCTGTCTAACCTAGCAGATATTGCTTCTTAGGTGTTACTAAAACGTGATGCAGAATTGTAAGGGTACAAATAAACAGGTGGACCTTGTCTGTCAAGAAGTCATAGGTATCTAATGGGCTGTTCAAAGCAAATGTACACAGTGCTAAAAATAAACAAAAACAGTAGCAAAAAAGGAACATGCACCAAAGAAGGGAATCAACAATTGAACTCAGAACACAGAAAGTACATATAACAATGCCATCAGAAAGCAATGCCAAATAGCAAGCAGCAACGCACACACGCACACATACACACACACACACACACACACACACACACACACACACACACACACACACAGACAAAAACAAGTCTGGCTTTTGGAATCTAACTAGAACACAGCACTGGCGGTCTGGCGCATTGGCAAAATGTGTAATTAAAAGGCTTAAGTTCCTTCTTGAGTACCTAAATTGGAAACTATTCCTGTATTTCTTTATCGTTTGTCCTACTAGGCCTGTGGCCTCTTTTCATTGAAATGGCATTCATGCTGACTGGAGGGAAACTTGACTGCAGAAATTCCCCTACTCTGCCATTAGGTGGCGCTGGTAGAGTAACAGTGGCTGTTAGAGCAGCAGGGGAGCAGGAGGTTGCAGCAGAACAAGAGGAGTTGATTGTGAGTAGCTTTTAACCTGAATGTTTGAGTACATCACGGTTACTAGAGATGGGTGTGCAGAATGCAAACAATTGCCCAGGTGGAGTGTAATAGTTTAAAACTGTGGGAGAAAAATTGCCGCTACCAACAATATGATGTAGGCTGTCAGTGATACCACCAATCTTGATCTAACTCTTCAGTTGAGAGTTTCTTCACCAATACAGGATGCAGTTGGAAGACTGGGAGAGGAAAACAGTGTAAACTGGCTGTAAACAGCAATTTCTGCTCGCAGTGATATTACCTAGTGCTTCAGGTCAGAGGTTATTTGCTGATGAAGTGAGAAGCAGAACAGTGAAACATGAGTTATGTGATGCTGCAGGAGGCTTGGATCATGTAAAGTCTTATTAAGATTCAAATGTGTCCCCCATGGATCGTTATAACTTTCAGAATAAATTGGTAGTTCTACTTGGTGTGACAATTTTGTGGGCGAAAGCTATGTTTCACTTTAATATAACGGGTTATTGTGTCTGTACGGATGAAAAAATAACATTGCAAATTATAATACAGTACTTCTAAAAAAAGCAGGCATGTGCATCGTGGACACACTTTGAGTTATCTGATTTTATATCTAAATAGAAAACCTAAGGAAATGCATATTAAAGAGAAAGACATGCACAAAACTAATGAAACATTGTGAAGCTGTACACAGTTTAATAACAGTACAGGACAAATTGAAACAATGGACTGTGGGCTGGGTGGTAATGTGGAAAAGTCTGTAGCAACTGGACATTTAAAACATACTGATAATTACATTTTTTGTACAGAATAGTAGATGTATCCTAAAATATGCAGAAAAACAATGGGGCATTTTAAGCCAAATTGTCCTGATTTAGCATGTGAAGAATGTGGTAAAATCAGTCACAATAAACAGAATTGTGATAGAATGCAGAATAGGAGTGGGGAAATATCATTTTTGGTGGACTGCCCAAAAAGCAATCAGTAGAATAATGGTGCTGAAAATGAAAAAAGAAAGTGATAACGTCCTACAGGTGGATTCAAGCCATGTGGAATTTTCTCAAGATGGCAGTCTCCACATTCTTAAGCTGTATTGGCTAATGAAATGGAATGGAAAATGATAGAAATAAAGATATAAAGGGGGGAAGGGTATATAATATAATAAACCAAAAAGAAAGAAGAATTGGGGAAAACACAAAACATGACTTTTTTAATAACATTAACAGCTAGATTTCTAATGTTTGTAGGTAAGGAAATGCAAAGTGGGCTAAGCAGTTTGGATGTGATTATTGTAAGTTCCAGGGGAGTTCTTATATACACACACATATATTTATATATATATATATATATATATATATATATATATATATATATGGGTACCCTTCAAAACATGTAACATCCATAACATCTAAACTCATAACATTGAGACCAGAACATCTAAAACCCATAACACTGAATTTCATAACATCTAATAGTACAAATCACATGAAAATAACATCCCCTCCCCATATAACGACATATAATGACACCAAACTACTAAACACACTTTTTACTACGTTTCTGCAGGGGGGGGGGGTTGATACAGTGGGGTTAGTAAATTAACTTTTTCCCACTGTAGTGTGATCTTGGAGTTGGTATATTTAATTTATGGGGGGTGGGGAGGCAGAGCCCCCACATGAGGGGGTGCAGGGGAGCATGCTCCCCTGCAGAAATGTAGAAAAAAATGTGCTTGGTAGTTTGGTGTCATTATATGTGGAGGGGATGTTATTTTCTTGTGATTTGTAGTGTTAGATGTTATGAAATTCAATGTTATGGGTTTTAGATGTTTTTGGTTTTAGATGTTCTGATCTCAATGTTATGAAATTAGATGTTATGGGTTTTAGATGTTTCAAAGTAGACCTATATATATATATATATATATATATATATATATATATATATATATATATATATATATGTGCCTGTATAACTTCTAAAACAGCTATGGGGTAAAACTGAAATGAAGTTATGTATGGAATTCCCTGTTACACGGGAGGATAATTTTAATGTCAGTTTGATAGGGGTTAGGAAAAGAAAAGGAAGGCAGAAGATGAAGGTGCTAGATTTTGTAGGGGCTTAATAAATAAAAACAGACTATGTTCTAGGGGGTCAAATGTGCTGACTTACCCAAGTCTGAATTCATCTACTAGAATAGATTATATTTTTACTAGTAGTGAGTTATTTGAACAAAAATGGAAATAGTAGGAAAAGTGCTTCTGACTGTAAGACTCTAGTAGTAAGCTTGGAGAATAACAAGACATTTGAACAGAATGGTCCTGGATTAACAAGCTTAGCGAAGACTTACATGTGAAATATGAGGTATCAGTTTATTTAACCAGGATTTGGCAACATTATATAATGTTAAGGTTTACATATAAAAAAGAAATTAATTACGCAATATAATTTATTTACTTATTGTCCTTTGTTTACCTGGAAAATACGAATGGGCACAAGTCCCATTTTCAGCAGAGGCCCAGGGAGAAAAGCTCCACATAAAATACATATTTACAATGAAAACAATAAAACTTAAATATTTTAAACATTACTTTTCAGGTAGTATTGAGACAAGTAGTAAAGAGATTTATCATATACTTTAGAAGTTATTTTATTTTACATAAGTCAAAGACATGCTAATATGTAATAGCTAGTGATAAATGAGTAATGATAATGCACACAGGTTCAATATATGTATATGTATACTGGGGTCCATTTTTAAATTTCGAAATACCAAAATCTCAAGTTTTGAGATACCAAACTCAAAACATCAAGATTTTGGTATCTTGAAAGTTAAAAGTGAAGCAAAAAAAAGCAAGTAAAACAATGTTTTTGCAGGGGGGGCAAGCCTCCCTGCACTCCCCATCCCCCTACTTTAATATACCAACTCTGAGATTGCGCTACAGTGAAGAGAACGGTAAGTGGAACAGGAGCATTACCGTACTCTTCACTATATCGCAATCTCGGAGTTAATATATTTAAGTAGGGGGGAGCGGGGGGGACTTGCCCTCCTACAAAAACATTATTGTAGCTGTGTTTTTTGTTTTTTTTTTCCGTTCACTTTTAACTTTCGAGATACTAAAATCTCATTGTTTTGAGTTTGGTATCTCAAAACTCGAGATTTTGGTATTTCAAAATTTAAAAGTGGACCCATATACTGACATTAACGAGGTAGGATGTTGCTAGAGCAAGATCATAAAGTAGAGGAGGAGGAATAAGCAGAAATAATCAAGAAAAAGATACAGTAAACTTTCAGTTAACCAGCACCCATGGGGATTAGTAGATGCTGGATAAGTGTAGTTTCTGGTTGCTTGAGAGTTACTATTAAAAATAAACCTGACAAATGCTGTACCCTATACTATATTATACCATATCATAAACACTGTATTGATTTGATTTTAATATTGAAATACAATAAATAAAAGCCTGGCTGGAATAGTAATATTTTAAACTTATACTTCTGCTAGAAAGCATGTCACGCAGAATAGTTTCCAGTGGCAAGCTGAGTGGATAGGAATTGAATGAATTGAATAGAGAGAGAGAAAGAGGGAATGCATGTATGAAAGCAGAAGTGAATGTATGTGAGAGATTGGAGAAATGTATGATAGCTGAAGAGAGAGTGTGTGTGAGAAATCTGGGAGAGTAAGAGTGAGTGAATGCATGTATGAAAGAAAGCTGAAGAGACTCTGTGTGTGTGTGTGTGTGTGTGTGTGTGTGTGTGTGTGTGTGTGTGTGTGTGTGTGTGTGTGTGTGTGTGTTTGACAGAGATCGGAGAGAGAATGTACAATCTGATGCAAACTGACTGACTGAGTATGGAGAGAATGTTGACATTTTAGCAATTTGACTTGTTTGGTTTGACTTATTCTCAGGTTGTGGAGAGAGGGAATTTATTTGTATCTTCCTTTTTAAAACTTGAAAACTCTAAAACTGTAAGGTATGTTTCTGCGGGGGAAAACAGAAAGTGCAACACATGAAAAATTGAATTGTTCCTACTGTACTGTATTTTCTTCAGATTTTTTCTGGTTGCTTGAGTTCCAGTTAACTGAGAGTTTACTGTAGGTAGAAAAAGTTCTGATAATGGAGAGGTTGAGATACCAGTAGATAGATAAAATGATGAGGCGGGTAAGGAGGGGATATTAGCAGGAGAGGATTAAGGATATAAGTTACTTGAAGGAGCAATAGTCAGGAAGAAAGAGAAAGAGACAGGGAAGGCAGGTAAAAGCATCAGGGGATTGACAGAAAGAGATTGGCAGTATAAGAGAAACAGAAAGAAACATGGGTTTATAAGTGGAGGGTACATGAAGGGAAAAGAAATTAAATGCAGTCCTCTGGAGTTAAGAAATATTGTGAAAAACAAGTCCACTTATAAACATGGGTTTATAAGTGAAGGGTACATGAAAGGAAAAGAAATGAAATGCAGTCCTCTGGAGTTAAGAAATATCGTGAAAAAACAAGTCCATGAATAAATCCGTTAAAGCACTGGAAATAGGGTAAGACACAAAAAGTGTTGCCAGTTTTGATTAAAGACAGTCATGGATAGTTGTGAGACAGTGCCTGGGCAATATGTGAGATGCATTAATAATACTATGAGGAAGTCATTGTTTTATTATTAAAAATGTAGTGTAGGAGAGAATAGAAATTTGGAAATACATGTTGAAAAGTAGGACACAAAGTAACAAGAACTGCATAAACCTTTTATTTTCTTTATTATGTTTGAACTTAGTCTTAAAAAATTAAATGCTAATTTAACTCCAAGAGAAAACAATATTCCTCATTTTTATTATAAAATTTGATAAAATGGTAATATAAGAAATTATTAATGTAATGGATCTCCTTTCATTGGTAAATTGTGATTACAATGTTTTGGCATACATGATATAAAAGAGGATGTAAGTTCAAATAGTAAATGTTTACTTGGTATAATACAGAACATTACTGATGGTCTATCAATATCAGTATTACTGAGGTAAGTAACAATGTATGAGACAGCTTCAGTTAGTGGGATGATATGGAAACTGGATATGTAAAAATAGGCACTGTAGCAAGTCAGTAGCACAGAATCAGCAAGGCTGGTGCAATTATTTATTGAAGCGCTTTTCATTTGCTAACATAAGCAAACTTCTTCAGAAACCATTTTTTATTTTTAAAAACATTTAAATAGTCACAGTTAATATCTATTAGCCTTTAAGTGGTTACTTCTGTATTTCATAAAGTCATTTATAACTGTGCATCTCTCCAAAGAAAGATCATCTTAAGGTACACATGACTTGCCCAGGTAACACGTAATTAAATAGTATACAAGCAATTTTATAAAAAATACATATTTTTTTTATATTTAATGGTCTCATTTAAAACTGTAGCATCCATGAAATTATTTTATGTCAGTATTCAAAAATTCTTACATTTTACATTTTATGTGGTTTTCAGGTAAAAGAAAAAAACAATAAGTAGCAACTTTCACTGTGCTGGGGAAGAAAGCAAGTATTGCCAGTATGTACATGTGACCCACTGATATCACTTATTGGTATATTATACTAGTGTTAACCAGAGCGTGTCTGTTTTATCAGAAATGAATGCACTATCTGTGAGGGTCACAGTTTAAAGACACTGCAATGAATCTCCACAAATCAAAGGTTTGGGTGCAAACTCAACCCATCTTGTAATACTCCGAAACACTGAGGTTCTGGTCACTGAACCCAGCTAATTAAATGCTCTACCACCCTGTCTTAGAACAGAGGCTAAGCCCTCTGTTTTTATATCCCAAATAAAAATGCACTTAAGCAAATACTCACTTGCCACTTTGGTTTCAGTTTCTTCTGTTACCTGATATCCCAACTCTAAACACATCTATATAAGAATGTTCCAAGCCCACCATTTGAAGCAAATTATAGGATAAATTAGTGCTTGCATACAAGTAATTATAACATGCACTTGGCTTCAGGGGTATATGTCAGGAATCTGATCTGAAGGACTAATGAGCAACATAGGCAGCATAGGCCCAATGATGGAGAGCCATACAATACCCTTCCAATCATTAAGAGTGGTCTCAAATATAGTTAATATGTTTCTTTGTTTAACATGCAAAAGAAATATATTCCGCAAGTAGGGGATACAGTGGGTAAGGATTTTAACTTGCCAGCAGGCCCTTTTTATGTGATGATAAAGGCTGACATCCTTGGTATAAGTGTCTCTGATTCCACTTGTCTTCCGTACGCGAGGGAGATCAAGCAGCATGGGGTCCTTTGTGGTGCAGTGGGCGAGTTACAGATTACCTCAAAAGAGCCAGTATGAGACATACTATAGGGAGAGTGCCTTTATACTAACAGGATAGCTTAGGAAGTTTAGAACACTAATTTTCTTGATGAGAAATCTTTGGCACCTTTCCATTTGGGTATGATGTTTGGGGAGATATAGGCCAAAGGATGGTGTTGATGAGTGACTTATAGAGTGGAATTATGACTTCCTTATGCCTAAAGGAAATGCCTTTGGAAATTAACTTTACCAAGCAGAATAATTTCCTGACTATGACAGAAACACGATGGCCAAAAGACAGTTAGCTGCTACTACCCAAAATCTTTGGCAACTGCGTCGAGTTTAAGGTGGATGTCCTTAATACGGTATAAACAACCTAAATATTGTTTCCCAAATAAACCCACACTCCATTTTTGTCGTTAAGCTTGAGACCTCTATGCACTAGATATTATTCCAATCAGGGCCTTGCCGAAGTATGTATGGAACCACAGGACAACGTATGATAGCACCCAGTTTGCAGCGATCAGCAATGTTAGTCAGTCTTATTCCTTTCACTTTTCCTTTGATATCAGACAAGTAGTTGCTGAAGAGGACAATTTTAGGACAGAGTCGTGAAGGATACCATTAGTAAAATGTTTGTTTAGCAGAGGTACTTCAGACCTTTACTGTGTGAGATCTTCTGGTAAGTCAGTTGGTTTGTGAGAAGATGACGTACAGATTAATACTGAGGTAAATGCTTCTCCTCAGTACATATGCAATACCCCTAGGCAAGGCTATTCAGACAAAGTGAGGTATGCCTTGGGTTCAGCATACACTAACCAGACAGAATTTAGCAATACCCCTAGGCAAGGCTATTCAGACAAAGTGAGGTATGCCTTGGGTTCAGCATATACTATCCAGACAGAATTTAGCAATACCCCTAGGCAAGGCTATTCAGACAAAGTGAGGTATGCCTTGGGTTCAGCATACACTATCCAGACAGAATTTAGCAATACCCCTAGGCAAGGCTATTCAGACAAAGTGATGTATGCCTTGGGTTCAGCATACACTATCCAGACAGAATTTAGCAATACCCCTAGGCAAGGCTATTCAGACAAAGTGATGTATGCCTTGGGTTCAGCATACACTATCCAGACAGAATTTAGCAATACCCCTAGGCAAGGCTATTCAGACAAAGTGAGGTATGCCTTGGGTTCAGCATACAGTATCCAGGCAGAATTTAATAATACCCATTTTATTCTAGCTTGCTATCGAAAAATGTCTGCTTTGTATGTTTTTTCAGTATATTGCACCCTATCCGAAATGATACAAAACATGGGCTTGTACAACTTAAAGGTTAGTAGGCATTAAAGAAATAAACAGCAGCTATTTCAACTAGTATAGTACAAAATTATAATATGACAGCTAGTTATTTAGGAGTTGTTTGGGATGATTGTCACATAGCTGACAACCTAAGAAGGTATCCTTAAAGAGGTTTCCCACTTTTTCTGAATTTATGCAATGAAGGGGCTTGCAGTTTGTAAATGCAAGAGTTGGAGTACTTTAATAGGTCATTGGCGTCAAAACTATCTCTGCAGGCATGTGAAATGCTTTTATGTTAGCTGTATATTATTTCAGCAGAAAAAGCTGTCTCTGCACTGTGCGTCACTATAACTAGATATAGCATTTACTTAAGATATTTAATTATAGTCAGGTACTGTATGCTTCCAAAGGCCATTTATAATGCACTCCATAAAAAGAGCCCAGTCCTGGGAGTGTGATTACTCTGGTTTCCACCTGTTACTATCAAAATTTTATTGGATGTGTAATCTGTCCCCCTCTGGGAAACAAAAAATTATGATAGGCACAACAGCTGCGTGAAATTCTTGGACTACACTCCATTTATTCTGGAAAATGAGATGACTAAATGAACAAAAAGAGTCTGCACACACATTCTGAGAACCACAGTATAGAATGTTCACATTTATATTGTCAGAAACACGGATTCACAGCACATATATGAAGCATTCAATATGAAAATATCTAGAAATAATGCACAACACAAAAATAAGTGAAATATCTAATGTAGTGTATGGATTATAGAAATTCCCTTACAGTAGGAAGACTCACCTTTAAAACATTTATTTGGTATTCTTATCTCGTATGTGGCTTTAGTCACTTATGTGATTATTTTCCTTAATATTTTCAAGCCTGGACCAATAATAGAGACAAAAAAGTTATGTTTCTACTTTTCTATTGCAGTTCTCAGGTAAGCAGCACACTAATTTCCTATACTGCTTTTTGTTTTATTTCTTACTATAATACTACAACAGTACAACATCAGTGGTTGAATGTGTAATTAGCAACGGTCATCTCCTCTTATTAGATCTTATGGGCTAAACAGAGATCATGTTTTAATGAAGCAGCACTGATGTTCATAGCTGCCATGATTGACTATTCATATCCTTGAACATGTACTTTATGATATGCAAATGAAAGTCACACTCTTGCTCTAAATAAGGTCTCCATACATTGAGCTGGCAGGGCTTTTTGGTTCATAGGTATGTACTAGGCTAATTGCCCTTGTGGACATTTTAAGCCTAGCCAATTTCCCCTTAATGAGAATCAAACTATGTACCTCTTGCTTGTGAGGTAAACACCTTTACAGTGAAACAGCTACTCGTTTTCATTGTGGAATTTTTTTTAGCACATTGTTGATGTTAACTTCAAGTACCTCAACTGCCAACTCTCTACATTTCCATCCTCTGCAGTCCCCTACACTATGGTGCCCCCTCTGTGTGACCCTGTGACTCATTCCAGGAGAGTATCCCTTAAAGAAGAGTTCTGCAGAGGAAAGTCCTCTGGTTCTCCATTAATAGGTATTAAAGGGTGACAGTAACAACACCCTGCAGAGTAGGATGGGCCAACTGAGAAGTCATCATATGATGGCTCTCAAGGTATTTTTCTCCTTTAGCCTGACCTCTCACAATGTGCTAGGCTGCGTAGCTCCCAGTTGAAATGTCACGTTCCCAATGTCATGATCTGAAATACAAAAAAAAAAAAAAAAGACTATAACCACAGGAGAAGAGTGAATGCTGAACATTACTTTTCTCCTTTAAACTTTTTTTTTTCAGGAGAAGCCCCCTGCACTCATTGATAAGGGGGGCAACCCCCATATGCCCCAGACCTGTTTATACCAACTCCAAGATTGCCATACCTCAGGGAATAGGGAATATTTCAAGAAATGGCATCTTGGACTTAATGTTGGTAAGTCCAGATTTTCAGTCATTGAGTCTCCATATTCTGGAACTCAGAATAGCAAGTCTCAGCCAAGCAAATAAATATCAGGCTAAAAGGGCACATAATGCCAGGCATAATGGACACTTCACCACCTGTGTGGTGACATATCTCTAATTCGGCCTGTTCCATACAGCAGCACTGAAACTGCAGGGCCTAGTCTCACCATGAGCAGTCCTGTGCTTCAGCTGTGTGTCCCCAATATGTCCTCCCCCCAAGGAGAGACAAGCAACCTAAACCACATTCTTTCTCTCTTCCTCCTTGCCAGTTCCCACAGTCCCTGAGTCCTTAATAACACTCTCAAGTTACCCAGGTCACAATTAGGACTTCATCCCTCTATGCCACAGTTGGTGCTTTCACAGTGTAATAATTATTACATCATTGCAATGTCCGGTGGCACAGAAGGCAACATGCTCACCTTTGGTGCTCCAGGACCAGAAGGCTGTAGGTTACATTCCAACTCCAGGTGTTTGTATTGCGGACACTGCAATGCAGCATTGGGGGGGGGGGGTGCTGCAACCTTGAGTGTGTCATCATTTGGATGAAGCATAAAACCAAGGTCCCATCTGCTTGAGCTGGTAGTACTTGAGTTGTATGTAAAAGATCCCAAAGCACCTCTCAAAAAGAGTAGGGAAATTTCCCTGATGCCCAGGTCAAATCTCACCCAGTAATATAAATACCACCTTAAGTCTTCCATGATAAGAGGCCAGTAGCCTTGTGGGACTAACTTGTATAATAAAGGATAGACAGATAGATAGATAGATAGATAGATAGATAGATAGATAGATAGATAGATAGACAGACAGACAGATAGATAGATAGATAGATAGATAGATAGATAGATAGATAGATAGATAGATAGATAGATAGACAGACAGAGAGATAGATAGATAGATAGATAGATAGATAGATAGATAGATAGATAGATAGATAGATAGACAGACAGACAGACAGACAGATAGATAGATAGAGATATATAATTAAATATATAAATAAATACATAACATGTAACCAAAGGAGGAGAAGAAGGAAAAGGTAGACCTGAATAATTATACTGACAATAACGGTAAATGTTCAAATAAAAAGATAATCTAAGCAGGTTTTATACTGCAAGGGAGTCAGTCATGAGACTGATGCTAGTAGCCAAGACAGATATTTTTATTTTATTTACTTTTTCATTTTTCCCAACCCCCATGTAAGTTTTAGCTGCTTTCCTAGTTTCCATGCTCACCCAGCTCATCCTGCTAACCACATACCCTTTAAATGTGACCTTTCACAAGGTGGGCCACACACCTCCTCAGGAAAGTGATATTGCTGTAGTTTATTGTTAGTCCCAAGGAGAGAGAGATCCTATGGGAAGGTGCACTAGACAAGCCTGTATCCATCATAACTGTGGCGAGTTAGTCAAGATCTGCAGCTGTAGGAGTAGTTAGAGTAATGTTGCCAGGACATTGTCTCTGTCTTCCAGCTTTAGACTGAAACCTGTGAGGCTCCTAGTCTGTATCAGAGATTGTACAAGCATCAGGTTCCCAAAGCCTTCCCTCCCTCCCTGGACAGGAGAGTTGGCCATTAGTTGCACCATCTTATCTTCACTGGCTGGCCCTACCAGTGGTGCAAGTCCATTAGCATCTCCAGTGACTGGTGGCACAGACAGATTCCCTGTCTCTGTGCCATTGCGCTGATCCCCCTCAGCTTGATCACTTACAGCAGTAGAGCTCCTCCTTTAGAGAGACTGCAAATGCAGTCTTGAGCCATGGCTTTTAGAAGAAGCCTGAGCAGCTGGAGAGACCACAGAAATTCCTCACTAGAAGAATCCAGGACCTCAAATATCTACCCTACAAAGATAGGCTAAAAGCCCTGTCCCTCTACTCAGTTTCATACAGACTCCTCAGAGGTGACCTCTGTCTGGCATACAAAGCAATCTCAGATCCCGCCTTGATGGGACTGCTACATATCCACAAGTCAAGTTCCACTCGAGTAACATGCACGTGTGACCTCAGCCTGGTCTATGACATCAATAGGACTTGTTGGTGAGACAGATTTGTGTCCCAGAGATTCCCCATCTGTGAAGTAGACTTCCTCTCCACATCAAGCAGAGTACCTCATTATCACTTTACAAGCGCAGCCTGGATAACTGGATGGGAAACAGGAAATACACCCCTGAGATTTCACCTGTGTCCCTGGTGGACAGGGGCTTTGGGTGTTGACTTGTCTAAACATGGGCTAAATTCTAGACTAGGCTTATAAGGACCTCAGGGCCAATAGCCTAGTAACTTCCTATGATCCTATGAAAGTACTTCTCACCTTCTAACTCTGTTCTTTTGGATTAAAAAATGGAACAATCAGTAAGCTATTATCATTCAATATAGCAATAACCCACGCCTGGGTGTGGGTAATGCTGGATTTACCCATGGATGGTGTGGTTTGGTCACGAGGGTGAAGCCCAAGTGGCCAAACAAAGACAACTGTGGGTAAATCCAGCATTACCCACACCCAGAAGTTGGTTATTGCTATTATGCAATGACATTATTTAAGAAAAAAAATACTTACTTTTCTTAAATAATGGCATTGTATAATGCCTCCTTGCTGCCCTTCTGCAGTTGTCTGGCATTCTGTGGCAGTTCTGATGTACTTCTCATGCATATGCTTATGCAGTACATCAGAGCTGTGGGTGGAAGCAATGGAGATCTTGATCTGTTGCTTTTTACAAAGTGTTTCGGCATGTTAAAGGAGTTTAACATAGCGAGACAGTGTCTAAAAAGCAATGGATATCTTGCGTTCTCCATTGCTGTAAAACAAGACTTATACTAATGGAAAAAGTCTGGGCGACCAGACCTTTTTCCGTTAGTATAAGTCTGATTTACAATGTGCATGCTGACCAATCAGCGTGCACATTTTGGAATATTAATGGGGGGGTCGTTGTATAATACACCTTATTCATTAAGAAACCATGTCCCTTGATCAACTCCCTTTCAACATCCCCATTTTATTATCAGTACCAGTGAGTGAGCCTTCCAAAATTTATACCCATCTTCCACAAGCCTGGCATTCCCTTGTTTGAAGTATTCTATTAAATAGTTGTGTCCATACCCTCTCTATGTGCCACCACCTAGCCTCCATATTTCAACGAAGAAACCATCCCACCTGGGAGATTTAAAACATTTCTGCCATTTTATAATATTTTGTACCTCCTCCTCCTCCTTTGTTATTCACTGATTAATATATCTCTCTCTCTCTCTCATTTGTACACCTGCCTTTGATAATTCTAGTCCCCCAGTATCTCTTGTGATAACCTTCTATTACTCTTTGTCCTTCCCTTCCCTGTATACAATTTTCCATAGTAATTTTTAAATAATTTGGTTATATCCTAAGAAGTGTGCGTAACGTTTTGTGCCTGCTCATCCCATACTTTGTAGACCACTCTTTCAAATTACTGCTGCCTCATCTCCTAGGTAGTGCACTTGCTATGCCTCCCTCACCACTGCTTTTGGTATTGTTATTCTTTTGTCTTCTATTTGATGTACTTTCTCCTTCAGATCCCTTATCTCTTCCCTTTATCCTCTGTTCATCTCCCTTCTCTTCTTTGTAATGCTTGAATTTCCAAAAACTCTGCCTTTTTTGAAGACCAACTCCTTCTTTTCTGTTCTGAATTTTCTGCACTATTTTACTTCTAGACTCCTTTTCAATGTTTCCAAGCCCTGTAGCACAGCTTCTGTTACAGCATGTAACTTATACACCAGCCTCTCCCTTACCCTTTCTCTAAATTCTTCTTTCTCCGTCATGTAAAGCAGAAAATGCAATGTGTTTACCTCCCATATTCCTGTACTATATGATATTTTCCATCTAAAGACTACATAGGCATGGTCAGAAAAAATAATTGGGACCACCCTTGTCTGTTCAAAGCTACCTATGTTTCCTTAAATGTATAAATTTCATCTATTCTAGACCACCTACCCAGTGAAGGACTTAAATAGATGTGGCCAGTAGAGATTCACATTTTTAATTTCACTTTTTTTTCGTAAATATGTTCTTTATCTTCTTAGGAGAGCTACTATTACCCTATTACCAAAGGTTGCATCTGCTGAAACAACAAAAAACTTATAGATCTGTAGCCAACTTAGATGCCTTAGCCTTGAAAAAAATATATATATTGTACAAACAAACCTTGGACTTCAGCTAAGAATATAGAATCCTCATATAAACAGCATGGCTTCATATTTAGATACAGTACCTTAACTGACATTTTTTTTCACTAACTGATATTATCTAAAATAACTTTGAAGAAGGTGAACTTACAGGCACTATGTTCATAGGGCTTTTGAATATGTTGACCATAATGTTCTAGTGTGAAAGGTCAAGCTTAAGATAACCCACTTCAATAACAACTACCAACTCGACAGAACCCTCCTTATGACTTCTGAAACTGCTAACCCAAACTCTATGCCGACCTCATTAGGGGATCCCCAGGGACCTTTGATCTCCCTTAAGACATACCCAATGTAAATATCATCCTTTATTCTGATGATACTATCATTACTAGAGCATTGAATATGCAGCGTAATTTGGTGAAATTACCGAATCTTTCCAAAAAATACTTGGTTGTGCAGTAATAAAGTAATAACAAAATAGTCCCAGTATTAGAATTTAGTAGGCCTAATGGTAATATTATAGTTATATCCATATAACTATAAAATAACTAGTTATAGCCATAGTTTTAAAAAATAACCTAACATTAAAGCCTCTAAGCCTAACCATTCCAACTTCCAATAATACTGAAATTTTATTCAGTTACCTAAAAATTAACTCCAACAAATAACTAGTCATAACAGGAGCTTATATACCACATGGTAACAACCTCACTAGCCTTGAACACATACTTCAGTGGACCTCAAAACTATTCCCTAAGAAATAATTATCATGGGAAATTTCAACATAGACTGCTATACTTGTAATTCACAAAACCCCACATATCATATAAATCTCTGCGGATATACAAAGCTTATACAACACACCACAACACCACAAGAACAGATAAAACAAATCAAACAGATAACCCATACTCAACTGGACCCTTACCAATAAAACATCATACTACAAACACTCTAGCTGTCTTCCAGATAGTCTAAGCGACCACTCACCAACCGTCATACTGAGACAAAAGTCCATTATTCTTAAAAGTACTATCTGCTGTCAAGTGCGGAGCAAGAAAAAAGTTAATCCACAGACTCTGGTAACCACACTCAACCAATGCAACTGGGCTATTCTAAAGGAACTACCACTAATCTTAGCCATCATATACTGTAACAACATGTTCCTAAATATTCTTAATTACTTGGCAACTCCCAGGACAGTTAGATCTAAAACTAACTACACTTCTTGGTTAACCAAAGAAACTAGAAATCTTCTTAAACTAAGAGATAAAGCCTGGGAACACTGGAAAACAACTCAATCTCCACCAAATCGACTAGCATACCTTCAACTTAGAAACAAAACTAAATCTGAAATTGAAGATAAAAAGAATTATACCAACATGCAAATTACACATCAAAGAAATCCACAAAAATGTTGGTTAGCTATCAAAACTATCCTACACCCTGGTCAAGCGTCTACCCCACCTTCCTCTACCACCCAAAACTCAGGTTCTGTTGCCGACATTTTAACAAATATTTCACTGAAAGTATCTTAGCTCTGTCAAAAAAACACTTGACCCCTACCAACCTCTGTACTAGTATCAGAAGTAAGGAACAACATGGCATTCACCTTTCAGCCTGTCTCAACAAACACTATAAAAAATGCTTAAAAAACTGAAGTCACTAAATACCACTGACCAGCTCCCCGTAGAATACCTCAAAATAGCAGCTGATGCTATTGTCTAACCCAGATCTATTCTAATCAATTGGTCTATTAATGAAAATCAGGTCCCACAAATCTGGAATGTCTCTCACATAATCCCCCTACACAAAGGAGGTAATTCAACTGAACTATGAGACTATCAACCCATTGCCATACTATCTTCTCTTTCCAAAATTGTAGAAAGGTGCATACACACTCAACTTATGCACTACCTTTCAACCAGCAACCTCCTTACCAAATCTCAACACAGTTTCAGACCCACCCACAGTACAGCTGTTGATGCCTTGAGTTTTTGTAACACCATCAACCAACAGATGAGTGAAGATAAACTAGTCTCGTCAGTATTCCTTGGCGTGTCCAAAGCCTTCAACACAGTGTCCCACCACAAACTACTAACTGTCCTATCTAACCTAAACCTCAGTTCATCAGCTCTCTCTTGGTTCCAAAGCTATCTAACAGGTTGGCAGCAAGCAGAGAAGTGGCTGCAAGATATCTCCTCCTTACTCCCAGTCACATTAGGGGTCCTACAAGGCTCCATTCTTGGACCCCTTCTCTTCAATATCTTCACTAATAATCTACACACAGCCATTTGCCTAGCTACCTTAGTCCAATATGCAGATGACCCCATACTAATATGTGCAGCCCCCTCCCCTCAAGAACTACAGCAATTACAGTGGATATAAGAAGTGCACACACCCCTGTTAAAATGCCAGGGTTTTGTGATGTAAAAAAATGAGACCACAATAAATAATTTCAAAACATTTCCCACCTTTAATGTGACCTATAACCTGTACAATTCAATTGAAAAACAAACAAATCTCTTAGAGGAATAAATATAAATAATAAAAAACGTACAATAAGCTGGTTGCATAAGTGTGCACACCCTTAAACTAATACTCTACTGAAGCACCTTTCAGAAAAACAAACCTTAGAAAACTAGAAACATGCTAAAACAAAATAACAAAATTTGCCACTGACTCCCCATATACAACACACCTCTGTGTACTAAAAAAAACTATCCTGGCTAGAATTCCCACATCTCTTACATTACAACCAGCTGTCAATGGCACACAAGTTATTTAACCAACCAAGTAAAATACCTGTCTTGCAAAACCTGCTTGAACCATATTCTAATCACAGACTACTACACTCATCCAACAAATCTTTACTGAAAGTCACCAAAGCCACAAATCCCCCAGCAGACTATCTCTACTCTAGCTATGTAGCCAAAATCTGGAATCGCCTACCTCTAGACTTAAGAATTACTACTAGTAACACTCAATTTAAAAATGCTCAAGGAGCATTTGACTAACAAATAGCTGTGCTCATGTAATGGTCCAGGATAAAACACTACTTCCCCTAGATCACTTCTACCTCTCACTGCATTTCTGCTAACTCCTTGGCTACACAGTTCATTGTTTTTGTTTCCCTAAACTACTCTTGCGCTTCTTACTACCATATGACATAGAATCTATAGTTCTCATTAGAAATTTTTTTATTAGCTTTGACATGCCTAACTCCTCCTAATAGACTGCTTTAAGTCTTCACCTTATAATAATGCTTCTGTTTAAGTTAATACCTTATATTAGCCAGCTCCCTGTACTTTGATCTCCTTACTTGACAAAATGCTGTGTAAATCCTAACTGTAGTCTGTATCAAGAGTATCACACCAGTTTAGCACTGATCACATTGCAGCTCTGAGATAAGTGCTGTTAAATATGTCCTTGTTATTACTTGTTTTGTACTCTGTGTTTAGGACTGTTTATGTTGTACCTCTGAGATCATTACTGTTAAATATTTCCTTGTTATTACTTGTTTTGTACTCTGTGTTTTGGACTGTTTATGTTGTACCTCTGAAATCATTACTGTTAAATATTTCCTTGTTATTACTTGTTTTGTACTCTGTGTTTAGGACTGTTTATGCTGTACCTCTGAGATAATTGCTGTTAAATATTTCCTTATTACTTGTTTTGTACTCTGTGTTTAGGACTGTTTATGTTGTACATCTGAGATCATTACTGTTATATTTTTCCTTGTTATTACTTGTTTTGTACTCTGTGTTTAGGACTGTTTATGTTGTACCTCTGAGATCATTACTGTTATAAATATTTCCTTGTTATTACTTGTTTTGTACTTTGTGTTTAGGACTGTTTATGTTGTACCTCTGAGATCATTATTGTTAAATATTTCCTTGTTATTACTTGTTTTGTACTCTGTGTTTAGGACTGTTTATGTTGTACCTCTGAGATCATTACTGTTAAATATTTCCTTGTTATTACTTGTTTTGTACTCTGTGTTTAGGACTGTTTATGTTGTACCTCTGAGATCATGACTGTTAAATATTTCCTTGTTATTACTTGTTTTGTACTCTGTGTAGAGCTTTTCTCCCTGGGCCTCCGATGAAAATGGACTCAATTATCCCGGTAAACAAATGTAAAATAAATAAATAAAATAAGCACCACCATTGAAAAAATGGTCACAGTGTTTACAAAACCTACATTTATAAGCTGTAACTGTAGCTCTGTGGGGTGATTTTGCATGTTACATGCATGACCTGCAAATTATTTTATGCTGGAAAGCTGAGAGGTACCTAGGAAAACAGCTATATGAGCTTAATTGTGATATTCTGGGTTAAAGTGAAAATAATGCTCATTACAAACATTCTGTTTCCTGAAAGAATTTTAAAAAGGTTTTATTTTTAGTTTTGTAAGACATGCAAAAAAATATGAGAGGCCCCTCGGAGCTGTGTATTGAATACAAAGTGTTCCTCTGACAACTAAGGCTAAATAGTTATTCATCCCCCTCCTCCCATTTAAATGATCACATATCTATTACATGTATGTTAAACTTATGTGCCGCTAAACTTTGACATTTGTATGTCTTACCTAAAAAACACTTGTTTGATTTTGGCAAAGAATTTACAATCTGTTTTAAATGTATTGTCTTTGATTTCTTGCTGATTTATTTGACTGTTTCTGTCTGGCATTTGAAAAGTCTTGGGGTCATGTGATTTTTCACAGTATATATACAGCAAACTAACTTTGATGTACTTAGTTCTGATGAAGTCTGGTTTGTCAGACGAAAGTGCTTAATTATTAAAATATTCAAAAATTACTGGTCCCCTTTGGGTGACTGTTGGATTTTCTCCAGTGTGGCTTGGATTTTTTGTTACTAGTTTTGATTTTGTTAAAATGTTTCAGTAGTAATGTGGGTAGATAAGAAAGTAAAAAAGGAAAACACATAATATGTTGTAGTATGAATGTGCAAAATATTAGAGTTATGATATTCAGTATTAGAGTTATGATATTCAGTATTACGGCTATTTTATACAGTTTATGAAATGCTAGGGTAGACGAGTAGAAGAAACAGTAGCTTTCTGCAGAGAACATTAGTCAATATATTAATGCGAGAAATAAGACAGAGTTATAAACTTTATGGAAATAGCCTACAGAGAGTACGATGTAAGATCGGAAAGATCGATATGCTATTGAGAATATATAAATAGCAGTTTATGGTTAGAGTAGAGGGTGTGGGAAGTTGCAGAACAGAGACAGATTTAGTGGAGGGAAGGCAGACGTGATCATGGGTAAAAAACATGAAGAATTAGGAGGCTGGGGCTATGAATATGACAGTTAAATTACAGATCTGTTTCAGAGTGATTGGTAGGGTAGCACAGCTTTGATCTTCCATTTTGAAGATGTGGAACACTGCCTCTATTAATGTGGAATAAATGGGCAAAATGTGCAGAACGTTCTAACTACTTACTAACAACTTCAAATAGGAAACTCACAAGATGGTTGAAATGTATTACATTTTACTTAAAGTAAGTTTTTTTAATGAATTAATATGATTATTTACCATGGATATCAATTAAAACAATTCTGAGGAACATGGACTTTAAAAAGATTCAAAATAAAGAACATTTCTCATAATGAGGTACACTTGAAAAGTATGCAGGCTAGTTAATATGAAAATATGTGAAGGTGAAAATAACAATTTAATGTTTTACTGATAACCTATTTATTTGGCATTAATATTTAATTACCAACAAAATCTGAGTGGGTAGCAGTCCATTTCCAGCAGGGTCCCAGAGAGAAAAGTTCCAAAGTATTACAAAACATTTTAAGAACAATAATTTTACAATCTTCAGAAATAATACAAATCATCTACACTTTAAATAATTATACCAAATTAGACATACTATGAAAACATCAGCTAATAATAGAAACAAGTTATATGACAATGATTTAACATTTAGAGAAATGTTAGCTAGTTTATAGAGAAATTAAAGGTAAATTAATATAATACAAACGGGAATTGCAGTATGAAGTGAGAGAAAAGTAGGCTTATGATATATTTAGAGATAAAGGCAGGGGAGAGAACTTGATAGAAGTAAGCAAGTGAGTGAAGAAGGGAGAGTAAAGAGGTATAAGTTATGTATAGGTACTTGTTCACATTTACGGATATAATTTATCCTGGTGTTGAGCAGGAACAGAGACAGTTATTGGCTAGGAAGTCTTTCTGAATGGTTTTGAAGGCTGGGAGTGAGGGTATTGACCTGATGGATGCAGGTAAGGAGTTTCATGCCTTAGCAACATAGTATGAGTATAGGCAATACCTAACAGATTTGATAGGTTTATGAACAGGCAAGAGTTTTAGGTCACTGGATTGTAATGACCAACTGGGAACATAGTTGCACAGAATGTTATTTAGCGCTGGACAAGCAGATGGATACTGGATAATTTTATAGGTGGTAAGTAGCTGTGTATGTGTTAGGTGATGTGGTGGTTCTAACCAATTTAAACTTTTTCATGCTAAACAGTGGTGGGTCCTGAAAAGGGGATTTGCTGCAAATTTAGCAACCTTGTTATAGCATTGTTCAAGTTTTGATTTTTGTGAAGCCTGAAGGCTAGTAAGGATGAAAGTACCATAAAGAAGTGTGGGGAAGAGATAAGTAGTGGCAGGTATAGTTTCAGTTGCGCTGTTGAGAAAGTTTTTGACTCTGCGGTAGTGCAGCGGTAGAGTTCTCACCTCACAGCAAGAGGTTCTCCCGTTCGATTCTCGGCTGGAGCGCCTTCTGTGTGGTGTCTGCATGTTCTCCCCGCGGTCCAGTGGCGTTCAAAAGACATGCGTAAATGGGCATGCCTTCGTTGAAGGTTGGGCGTCGAGCTGGCACCTCAGCACCTTAAAAATCTACTGCCATGTCAATCATTAGCAGACTGGAGTTCCGCTGTGGCGACCCCTAACTGGGAAAAGCTGAAAGAAGAACAAAGCATCCCATTAGTTTTCCTTATGCATTTTTTTATATGCAGGCTGAATTTAAGATAATCATCCACTATCAAATCTAATAATTTACTATGAGAAGTGCCTTCTGTGGTTATATTATTAAAACAGAGGACTTTAAATTTAGTTTTTTTTCATGAGAGAGGTATTTGGAGGAAAAAAGTACCAGTTTGTTTTATAGAGTTGAGCATGAGTTGTGAGTTATAAAGCCATGTTTCTGTAGCTGTTAAAGCTTCTTGAGTTTATTTTTTGGAGGTGTGCCATGTTGTCAGATGTGCAAATGAGTGTGGAGTAATCTGGGTACTGTATTAAGAAGGATGTCTGTGTGACTGTGTAGAGGGTGTTCACGAGAATGTTAAAGAGAAGGGGACCAAGGATAGAGCCTTGTGGTACACCTGTGGTGACTGGAATGTAGGAGATAGGGTGGAGTGCCATTTTTACCAACTGATACTTATTTGATAGATAGCGTCTGAACCATAGAACAGTGGGCTGTGAGAAACCTAACAAGGACATCTGAAGTAGAAGTTTGCTTTGATAAAATGTGTTAAAGGCTCTAGGCAAGTCTAGAAATAAGAAAGAGATTAGTTTACCGTTATCTTTAGCTTTATTGACAGCATCTATATAGGATAGCAGTGCAGTGTTAGTACTATGGGAAGGAAAGAAGCCATGTTGTGCTGGGGATAGGAGTTCTTCCTGAAGTAGATAGTTTAGCAAATGCTTTTGAATACATTTTTCAAGTAATTTGGAGAGGGGGAGACACGATTGTTATAGGTCTAAACTTAATAATGTCTGTTGAATTCCCTCCTTTGTGCAAAGGAATACTGTGTGAGTTTTTCCAGAATGAGGGAATGTGGGATTCCTGGACTAACCTATTTATAAGGACTGAGACAGGAGAAGTAATGCTATTGGCTGCTATTTTATGCTACTCAGTTTTAAGGTCATCAGCTGAAGTAGAGCATGGTTTGAGTTGGTTTAAAAGTAGTTTTGCATAGGATGCGGGCACAGGTTTGTAGGTGAAAGTTATATGTGGCTGCTGGGCAGAGTTAAGATAAGATGTTGGGGAATCCTTGGTTAGAGATGCTATACTATTTATGAAATAAAAATTTAATTGTATTATGGTTTTGAGTGGAGAGTTATCGGAAGAAGGGTTAGGGTTGAATTTTTGGCTGGGATGCAAGATTTATTTAATGGCTGTACAGAATTATTTAGAGTTGTGTTTACTATTATTCTGAAAGTTATTATAGTATACTTTTCATCTTCATTTATTTGCTTTTTAGTATGATTATGAAGCATTCTGAAGTGTTCATGATATTGTGGTGTTTTACATCTTTATCATTCTTTCCGTGCTTTTTTCTATCCTAGGGTTTATTCTTTTCTGTCTAGGAGGTGCAAGGATATTTAGGATAATCAGGAAAGTTTTACTGACTTTATTTACAGCATCATCTAAAAGGAGGATTTTTAGGAAGTTACACTTAATAGATGACATGGTAGTACTGAACATTTCTGGGTTAAACTTGGAAAGGTTATGTGTTGTTTTATAAACATGCCATTTAAGTGGATGTGTGAGATGTCTGGTTGTATAGATTGGGAGATGGTCACTGAGAGAGTCAGACATTGTATCTATGGTGGTGTATTTGCTAGTGTTGGATACCAGGATCCAGTCTAATAGGGAATTTGATGTCTTGCTATAATGTGTGAAAACATATCAATTCATGTTAGATATAAGGGCGGTAGAATTTATGCCCAACCAGCTGACAGTTACATCACCTACTAATATTTTTTTCTTGTGAAAAGGTTATGGATATCCATTGTGGGATATCATTCAGTATAGCTGTATTGTCACCAGGAGGGATGTAAAGGACAGCAATACATATTTGTTCATAATCATTTAATTTCAGGAAAGTAATAAAAAGCTCTGCTGAACTGAATTTTGAATTAATGATATGGTAGAGAGCAGTGGCAATTCTAGGTGTCAAGAAGACATGTTTCAGAAGAACTTTAAAGTACTGTACTTGTTTATTCCTCTTAGTTTAGCTACATAGCAGGAGTAAAGTGCACCGTTATGGGAATTACTAGCAGGGACACTACATGACAGGAGCAGGTTAGGTGATAGAAGTTTACGAAGAGGAGAGTGCCATTCCATAAGGGATGGCAAAGAAGGACATTTATTTGGGGTGCATAACATTTTTAAGCTTGATTACATTTGGGTATTCAAGTCAGTTCAACTGTTTTAATAAAGTACAAGGATGAATTTAAATGGGGAAGTATGGCAAAGTCAGCAATTTTATTTAGCATTACTATAGTTTTGAGAGCTATAGTACAGATCCCGCATAGGAGACAGTGTGTACTGACCCAGCATAAAAAAGAGTGTGTACAGACCCAGAGTAGGAGAGATTGTGTACAAACCCAGCATATGAGAGAGTGTGTACAGACCCAGCATAGAAGAGAGTGTGTATAGACCCAGTGTAGGGGAGTGTGCACTGACCTGGAATAGGAGAGAGCGTGTACAGACCCAGCATAGGAGAGATTATGTACAGACACAGTGTAGGAGGGTGTATATAAAGACCCACCATACGGGAAGTGTTTGAGCTGACAATATGATTGCAGGGTTATATTAGTTTTGTTGACATACAAGGAGCACCAGGCATTGTCTCTTTGTTGTAGAGATTATTTACAGACCTGGCATAGGAGAGTGTGTACAGACCTGGCATAGGAGAGTGTGTGTAAAGATCCTGAGTAAGAAAGAATGTTTACAGACCTGATGTAAGAGAGAGTTTATACAGAGCCAACGTAGGAGAGGGTGTGTACAGACCCAGCATAGGAGAGACTGTGTATAGACCCTTCATAGGAGATAGTCGGTACAGACCTGGCATAGGAGAGAGTGTGTACAGACCCGACATAGGAGAGAGTGTATTCAGACATGGAATTGGATAGAGCATATACAGACCCAGCGTAGGAGAGAGTTTGTACAGACCCGGTGTAGGACAGAGTGTATACAGACCTGGCATAGGAGTGGGTGTGTACTGACCCAGAATAGGAGAGACTGTGTATAGACCCGGCATAGGAGATAGTGGGTGTAACACCCGTGCCCTGGCCCAGCAATCAAGGAACCTCAGTCTTCACCACTAACATATGAGAGGAAAGGATAACAAATGCACAAAGTAAAGTACAATTTCCCTTTAGTGCACACAGAGATCACAGTCAGTCTGGGCTGGTTGCTCCTCTGCTTTCCAGGTCCCCAATAAGACTTCCCACTGACACAGCTATAGGGTCCAAATCTCAGCCTAGCTGGCAAGCTAACCTCCAGTACCCTCTCTGTCCAACCAGTGCTTCATGTCCCTGCCCAAGTAGCTGACACACACACACTTAGAGATAAGAATTTACACAACTTCACAGACACTCCTGGGAAAGGCTGACACAGATTCTCCAGTTGTGCCCCTTTACCCAGACTATACAGTAGTAATTACTGCCACCACCAGCTAATAATTATCAGCTACCCAAAGGCCCTTAAAAGGGTGTCCAATTATTACTGTGCAATATTATTATCCAGTAGTAGTGTGACTAATCAGTCAAGGCTTATTAAAGTGGCCTTGTACAATAAACTCTATAAATATGCAATGTACTCTAGAGCTTAACTTATCTCTACACAAACCAAACACAGGTAAAAGGTTTTAAAAAATTTAATAATAAATAATTAAAACACAAGACAATACTACTACACCACATTGCTATTCGAGAGTTCAGAGATCACACAGAAACTTAAAATAATTCAGTAGTACAGTTCTGACATAACAGAAAAACACTTAGTCTAATCTTTATAGTCCTAGCTATTTCTACAAGAAAACACACTTCTAAGATAACTTACTTAAGACAACAGGCAGTGCTGTAGGTTGGTTATCAAGACAAAAATGCTTAATAATCTCTGGTTTTCAATGTTAAAATTTAAACTGCAGTTCTGCTAAACATTACATCATCTTTTACACCTTCCTGGTTCCCAGGCCACACAGAAACTGTATTTACATTCTTTTACACTTAGAGCAATAAAGGACATTCCACATGTAAATTCTGGTCATTAACTTTAGCCTTAAAACAATAGGTAGGAAGCTTCATCTAGCTGGACCGGAGCCGAATTGTAAAACATCAAAGGCAGTGATGAAATAATTTTAATTTCAAAAGAAAGATTTGAAATGCTTACAGAAGATGATAATGTTGCCACATTGTTGAAACAGTATTTCTTTACATTTAAGACACAAGCCTGTACTTTACATTTATATTTACAAATGCCAGAATTATGTATCAAATTCTATTTGGCTAGGCTGACAGCCTTCACCCATCTCTACCCAATCTTCACATCTCTCCCCCCCTGGAGAACTCAAGGTAACTTTTCAAGTGACCCTTGATAAATGTTGCTTGAGAGGGTTAGGTCTATTTGGGGGTACCTCACCCAATTCCCTGTCTTGTGAGCCCATCTGCATTGGAATTGCTACTCCCACTGCGGTGCTGCACTGACATATCATATGCTTGCAACCCCAAGCTCCATCTTAGCAACTTCACATTTTGCTGGCTGGCTCTGTTTAACCATATTAGGGGGTTGTGATCTGTCATTACAGTGAATTTTCTTCCATACAGATAAGGCTGAAGTTTCTGCAGTGCCCACACTATGGCTAGACATTCCTTTTCTACAGCTGCATAGCATTCCTCCCTGGGTTGGAGCCTATGACTGAGATAAACCACTGGGTGCTCTTCCCCCTCTGACGAAATCTGGTAAGTACAGCCCCCACCCCATGGTTCGAAGCATCCACTTGCACAACAAATTCTTTGCTGTAATCTGGACTGGCTAACAAAGGGGGTCCTCCCAAAGCTTCTTTAAGATTCTGGAATGCCTGCTTACATGCTGGGGTCCACACTACCCTATCTGACCTGTTCTTCCTTGTCAGGTCTGTGAGGGGAGCAGCTATGGTACTATAACTAGGGATGAACATTCTGTAGTACCCTGCTGTCCCTAAAAATGCCATCACCTGCGTTTTAGTAACAGGTGCAGGCCATGCCTGAATGGCTTCCACTTTGGCAGGTTCTGGCCTTATCTTACCACTCCCCACTCTATGTCCTAGGTAGGAGACCTCTGCCATACCCAACTGACATTTGCTTGGCTTAATGGTCAACACTGCCCTCTGTAGTCTGCCCAGCACCTCCCTGACATGCTGAAGGTGCTCTGGCCAGGAATGGTTGTAGATGGCAATATCATTTAGGTAAGCAAGGGCAAACACTCCAGCTCCTACTAGGATATGATCTACCAGCCTCTGGAAAGTCGCCGGGGCATTCTTCACCCCAAAGGGCATCTTTGTGAACTCATACAAGCCAAAAGGAGTCACAAAGGCTGACTTCTATCTAGCACTGGGAGTCAAGGGCACCTGCCAATAACCCTTGGTAAGATCAGTGGTTGTAAGATACTTAACCCCACTCAGCTGCTCTAGGGCCTCATCTGTCCTAGGCATGGGGTAAGCATCCGACTTTGTGTGACTATTTAATTTCCTGTAATCCACACAGAACCTGGTGCTACCATCCTTCTTTGGCACCAGCACCACTGGGGAGGCCCAGGGACTGTTGGACTCTTGAATCACCCCTAGTGCCAACATCTCCTGTACCTCCTCCCTCAGAGTCTGTCTGACTTTCTCAGGCACCCTATAAGGGGCCTGCCTAATAGGCCTTTGGGGTCCTGTATCCACCTGGTGCTGCACCAGGTGGGTGCACCCTGGTTTACCAGTGAACATGTCCCCATATTCCTGCAACACTGCTCAGATTTCTCGAACCTGGGTAGGAGATAGCTGCTGGGATATTGCTACCCCTTCCACTGAGGTGTCAGCCCGAGCCTCACTGAGGAGATCAGTCCCCAGATCTCCCTCAGACTCCTCCTGCAATACACTGTAAATGCGCAGCACAAGGGCCTCTCTATAATGGTAAAGTTTCATCATGTTAACAGGGTACAATTTGTGCTCCTGCCATCCGCCTAGCAGTTCCACCATGTAGTTAACATCACTTAGCTTTCTTACCACCTGGTAGGGCCCCTACTAAGCTGCTTGCAGTTTGTTGTGTCTGACAGGAATGAGAACCATTACCTGCTGCCCCACATCATACTGTCTAGCTTGAGCATTCCTGTCATGCCACACCTTCTGTTGTTGGGCTTCTGCCAGGTTCTCCTGGGCCAAGCCCATGAGTTCCCTGAGCCTTGTCCTGAGGTTTAGGACATATGCCACAACAGACTCCTTGTGAGACTCACACTCACTTTCCCACTCATCTTGAATTAAATCTAGAGGTCCCCTCACCCTATGCCCATACAGCAACTCAAAGGGTGATAAACCTGTGGATTCCTGGGGAACCTCTCTGTAATCAAACAATAGATGGGGCAAATATTTGTCCCACTCCCTCCTAAACTGATCTGCAAATGCCCGTAGCATGGACTTGATTGTAGAGTTTAACCTCTCAACAAGGCCATTAGTCTGGGGATGGTAGGGGGTGGTCTTCATGTGCTTCACCCCACAGGACTTCCACAGACAAGTCAGCAGGTCTGACATGAAATTGGCACCTCTGTAAGACAGTATTTCGTTTGGGAAACCTACCCTGCTGAAAATCTCTAACAAAGCATTTGCCACCTTTTCTGCCTCAATGGAGGACAAAGCCACTGCCTCAGGGTATTGTGTAGCATAATCCACTACCACTAGGATATACTTTTTCCCTGTAAAACTTGGGGGACTCAGAGGGCACACAATATCCATAACTACCCTCTGAAATGGCTCCTCGATCACAGGCAAAGGCATCAAAGGAGCTCTCACCTTGTCTCCTGCCTTGCCTACCTTTTGGCACTGCTCACAGGTCCTGCAGTACCCTGTTACATCTCTGGAAATTCCAGGCCAGTAGAAGTTCTGCATAATACACCTCTTTGTATATTTTATGCCCATATGACATGCAAAGGGAATATCTTGGGCTATGGCTAGAAGCGCCAGATGGTAGGCTCTAGCCACTACCAACTGCTGCACCCTCTCACCTTCTAGCCCTCCCTCAGGGGTCCACTCTCTGTACAGTAACCCTTTGTCCCAGTATACAGATTCCCCCTTCCCTTGAGAATCAGATGCCTCCCTATATACCTGCCTCAGGCCTTGCAATGTAGGGTCTGAGAGCTGAGCCTGTCTCAACTCTGTCCTTGTAACCCTTCCTAACTCTCCTTCCACAGGAAGTCTGGCATCCTCTGACAGTGGTGCCTCACTGTCAGCCTGGGTACTACTACTCACCTCTACCTTTGCAGTGACCATGTCCAAGGGAACATCAGTACCCACAAGCAGCTGTGGCTCACATTCAGTCTCACTGCTACAAAGTAGCTCCCTTCCAGAAGTAACCATCTCACCAGTCCTGGCTGCAAGTATGTAGTCTGTCTGGGTCTCCCCCTGGCTACTAGACCCACATGCTTGTCTTCTAGCCTCACTGCATGTAACTGCATAAGTACATGGTACTGCCTCATCCAAATCCTTCCCTCTCAGGACATCTGCAGGATGGTAGTTCTGTACCCCTGTTGTCTCAAGACAACCTATGATTGGCATTTTGTCTTTTCCACTTACTGGCTCCCTCACCTTTGGTTCCCCACCTTGCATCCATGGACACCTGTATGCCACATGGCCCAACTGGTTGCATTCAAAACATTTCCATCTCTACACAGCTTCACATTCCTCCCCTGGGAGAACCTGGGCTCTTTTAAGCCCTGGAATGCTGCTTACTCCCTGGGGTCCACCCCATTCCCTGTCTTGAAGCCTCTGCACATGCTGGTACTGGCTATCCCCTGCCAGGTCTAGGAACTATGCTGCAAACCCCAATGCCCTCACCTCACTTTTAACAGGTGCAGGCCCATGCCACTTTAGCAGGTTCTGGCCTTATCTTACCACTCCCCACTCTATGTCCTAGGTAGGAGACCTCTGCCATACCCAAATGACATTTGCTTGGCTTAATGGTCAACACTGCCCTCTGTAGTCTGCCCAGCACCTCCCTGACATGCTGAAGGTGCTCTGGCCAGGAATGGCTGTACATGGCAATATCATCTAGGTAAGCAAGGGCAAACCCTCCAGCTCCTACCAGGATATGATCTACCAGCCTCTGGAAAGTCGCTCATTCTTCAAAGGGCATCTTTGTGAACTCATACAAGCCAAAAGGAGTCACAAAGGCTGACTTCTCTCTAGCACTGGGAGTCAAGGGCACCTGCCAATAACCCTTGGTAAGATCGATGGTTGTAAGATACTTAGCCCCACTCAGCTGCTCTAGGGCCTCATCTGTCCTAGGCATGGGGTAAGCATCCAACTCTGTGTGACTATTTAATTTCCTGTAATCCACACAGAACCTGGTGCTACCATCCTTCTTTGGCACCAGCACCACTGGGGAGGCCCAGGGACTGTTGGACTCTTGAATCACCCCTAGTTCCAACATCTCCTGTACCTCCTCCCTCAGAGTCTGTCTGACTCTCTCAAGCACCCTGTAAGGGGCCTGCCTAATAGGCCTTTGGGATCCTGTATCCACCTGGTGCTGCACCAGATGGGTGCACCCTGGTTTACCAGTGAACATGTCCCCAAATTCCTGCAACACTGCTCAGATTTCTCGAACCTGGGTAGGAGATAGCTGCTGGATATTGCTACCCCTTCCACTGAGGTGTCAGCCCGAGCCTCACTGAGGATATCAGTCCCCAGATCTCCCTCAGACTCCTCCTGCAATACACTGCAAATGCTCATCTCAAGGGCCTCCCTATCATGGTAAAGTTTCATCATGTTAACAGGGTACAATTTGTGCTCCTGCCATCTGCCTAGCAGTTCCACCATGTAGTTAACATCACTCAGCTTTCTTACCACCTGGTAGGGTCCCTACTAAGCTGCTTGCAGTTTGTTGTGTCTGACAGGAATGAGAACCATTACCTGCTGCCCCACATCATACTGTCTAACTCGAGCATTCCTGTCATGCCACACCTTCTGTTGTTGGGCTTCTGCCAGGTTCTCCTGGGCCAAGCCCATGAGTTCCCTGAGCCTCGTCCTGAGGTTTAGGACATATGCCACAACAGACTCCTTGTGAGACTCACGCTCACCTTCCCACTCATCTTGAATTAAATCTAGAGGTCCCCTCACCCTATGCCCATACAGCAACTCAAAGGGTGATAAACCTGTGGATTCCTGGGGAACCTCTCTGAAATCAAACAACAGATGGGGCAAATATTTGTCCCACTCCCTCCTAAACTGATTTGCAAATGCCAGTAGCATGGACTTGATTGTAGAGTTTAACCTCTCAACAAGACCATTAGTCTGGGGATGGTAGGGGGTGGTCTTCACGTGCTTCACCCCACAGGACTTCCACAGACAAGCCAGCAGGTCTGACATGAAATTGGCACCTCTGTGAGACAGTATTTCTTTTGGGAAACCTACCCTGCTGAAAATCTCTAACAAAGCATTTGCCACCTTTTCTGCTTCAATGGAAGACAAAGCCACTGCCTCAGGGTATTGTGTAGCATAATCCATCACCACTAGGATATACTTTTTCCCTGTGGAACTTGGGGGACTCAGAGGACCCACAATATCCATAACTACCCTCTGAAATGACTCCTCGATCACAGGCAAAGGCATCAAAGGAGCTCTCACCTTGTCTCCTGCCTTGCCTACCTTTTGGCACTGCTCACAGGTCCTGCAGTACCCTGTTACATCTCTGGAAATTCCCGGTCAGTAGACGTTTTGCATAATACACCTCTTTGTACATATTATGCCCATATGACATGTAAAGGGAATATCTTGGGCTATGGCTAGAAGCGCCAGATGGTAGGGTCTAGGCACTACCAACTGCTGTACCCTCTTACCTTCTAGCCTGCCCTCTGGGGTCCACTCTCTGCACAGTAACCCTTTGTCCCAGTATACAGATCCCCCCTTCCCTTGAGAATCAGATGCCTCCCTATATACCTGCCTCAGGCCTTGCAATGTAGGGTCTGAGAGCTGAGCCTGTCTCAACTCTATCCTTGTAACCCTTCCCAGCTCTCCTTCCACAGGAAGTCTGGCATCCTCTGACAACGGTGCCTCACTGTCAGCCTGGGTAATACTACTACTCACCTCTACCTTTGCAGTGACCCTGTCCAAGGGAACATCAGTACCCACAAGCAGCTGTGGCTCACATTCAGTCTCACTGCTACAAAGTAGCTCCCTTCCTGAAGTAACCATCTCACCAGTCCTGGTTGCAAGTATGCAGTCTGTCTGGGTCTCCCCCTGGCTACGAGACCCACATGCTTGTCTCCTAGCCTCACTGCATGTAACTGCATAAGTACATGGTACTGCCTCATCCAAATCCTTCCCTCTCAGGACATCTGCAGGATGGTAGTTCTGTACCCCTGTTGTCTCAAGACAACCTATGATTGGCATTTTGTCTTTTCCACTTACTGGCTCCCTCACCTTTGGTTCCTCACCTTGCCTCCATGGACACCTGTATGCCACATGGCCCAACTGGTTGCATTCAAAACATTTAACCCTAGCTCCCGGACATTTATCTGGACTAGTGGGTTCCCCTGCTACTGGAAAATTCTGTTGTGGCAGTCTGTACTGCCCACCATGGGTTCCTTTAGACCCATGAGCAATACTGGTGGTCCCCTTTCTGTGCAGGCTGCCCTGTTTGCCAGGTATAGGTCTCCCTTCTTCCCCAACTCATCTGAAGTAGCACATTGTCGATCAGCTAACCAGATCCTCATATCCTCAGGCAAAGTGCTAAGGGCTTGTTCCCTCACCAAAAGGTCTGCCAGCCCTTCAAAAGTGGTGACCTGACATCCACTCACCCACCTATGAAAATAAGTGCTCAGTTCAGCAACATATTCACACACACTTTCATCTGCCTTGAGTCTATGCTCATGAAACTTGTTCCTATACATTTCAGGTATTAGCTTAAAACATTCTAAAATACATTTTTATAGCAGTATAATCAAAACATGCAATGTCAGACATTTTAGACAATGCATTTACAGCTTTACCATGGAGTAAGGGGGTGAAGAACCGTAACCAGAGCCTTTGGTCAACACTATACTGTTTGCATACCCTCTCAAACATATGAATGAAACTATCAAAATTATCCCCCTCTTTAAATTGCAGAATAACTTTACTGACCTGTTGTGCTTCTGGGGTCCAGTTACTCCCTTCTCCATTACCTCCATGACTCTGGTGAGCCTCTCTGACACTCCTTTTCTTTAGGCTCCTTTCTCCAAACGCCTGGCTGCCAACTCAAGTCTCTTTAGCTCCAGCTGAATTTTTAAGTCCACTGCAGAAAGGTTGAGCTGCCCATTCTCTGAGGATTGTCCTTCGCAGAAAGGTTGAGCTGTCCATTCTCCGAGGATATTGTATCTCCTCTGCCAGTCTGATTGTCCTCCTGGATGCTGTTTTGTTATGCAGCTGTAACCAAGGCTGCAATTAGGTCTGCTTTAGTCAGGTTTCCATGCACCAGTCCCCTAGCCTGGCATATCTCCTCCAGCTGGTTTCTTGTCAGATTTCCATACTCCTCTTCTGACATGCTGCCTGCTCACTCTGACTAACTGAGCTAACAAAATAAATAAAACAATTGTGATCTGAACTCTGAGTATCCACTGCTTGGCTGTTTTATTGTACAAAGCACCTCCAGAGATCACTCTACATAAGCTACAGGATTCGTTCTACCCAAACGACTACAAGCCAGTTAGTATTTGCCAACTGATTAATATGTGATGTGGATATCCCACCACTGCCACCAATTAACATGATGCCCGTGCCCTGGCCCAGCAATCAAGGAGTCTCAATCCTCATCACTAACACCAGAGAGGGCATCTCATATGAGAGGAAAGGATATCAAATGCACACAGTAAAGTGCAATTTCCCTTAAGTGCACACAGAGATCACAGTCAGTCTGGGGCTGGTTGCTCCCCTGCAATCAAGGTCCCCAATAAGACTTCCCACTGGCACAGCTATAAGGTCCAGATCCTAGCTGGCAAGCTAACCTCCAGTACCCTCTCTGTCCAACCAGTACTTCATGTCCCTGCCCAGTGACATACACACACACACACACACACACACACACACACACACACACACACACACACACACACACACACACACACACACGTAAGAGTGAGGCACCACCAGGTGTCAGCCCGAGCTTTGGGCCCCACCCACCCCGAATACATGAAATGCTCACCCCTTCAGTAAGCATATTAACACAATTGCCCCATCTGCCTAGCAGTCCCTGTGCTCAAGTCCTGTTGGGCTTCTTGCCCCAGGTTCTCCTGGGGGCCCAAAGCCCATGAGTTCCCTGAGCCTTGTCCTGAGGTTTAGGACATATGCCACAACAGACTCCTTGTGAGACTCACGCTCACCTTCCCACTCATCTTGAATTAAATCTAGAGGTCCCCTCACCCTATGCCCATACAGCAACTCAAAGGGTGATAAACCTGTGGATTCCTGGGGAACCTCTCTGTAATCAAACAATAGATGGGGCAAATATTTGTCCCACTCCCTCCTAAACTGATCTGCAAATGCCCGTAGCATGGACTTGATTGTAGAGTTTAACCTCTCAACAAGGCCATTAGTCTGGGGATGGTGAGGAATTTGAATGTTCATGTGTGCTTCTTCACAGGACACTCTACAGACAAGCCAGCAGGTCTGACTTGAAATTGGCACCTCTATCAGACAGTATTTCTTTTGGGAAACCCACCCTGCTGAAAATATCTAACAAAGCATTTGCCTGCCTTCTCTGCCTCAATGGAGGACAAACCACTGCCTCAGGGGTGTTGGTAACTTGTCATAATCTATAACCACTAGGATATACTTTTTGTCTGTGGAACGTGGGGTACTCAGAGGACCCACAATATCCATAGCTATCCTCTGAAATGGCTCCTCAGTCACAGGCAAAGGTAACAAAAGAACTTACGCATCTCCTGCCTTGCCTACCTTTTCAAACTGCTCACAGGTCCTGCAGTACTCTGTTACATCTCTGGAAATTCCAGGCCAATAGAGGTTTTGCCAATACCTCTTTGTTACATTTTATGCCACATATGACAAAGGAATATCATGAGCTATGGCTAAGCAGACTGTAGGCTCTAGGCACTACCAACTGCTGTACTCTCTCACCTTCTAGCCCTCTCTCAGGAGTCCACTCTCTGCATAGCAACCCTTTGTGCTTGATATACAGTTTGCACCATGAGAGAATCAGCTGCCTCCTTAGCTACCTGCCTCAGGCCTTGCACTGTAGGGTCTGAGAGCTGAGCCTGTCTCAACTCTTTCCTTGTAGCCCTTCCCAGCTCCCCTTCAACAGGAAGTCTGGCAACCTCTGACAACACGTACCACTGTCGACCTGGGTACTACTACTCACCTCTACCTTTGCAGTTACCTGTCAGGGGCATCAGGTATCCACAAGCAGCTGTGACTCACCTTCAGTCTCACTGCTACAGTGTAGCTTCCTTCCTGAAGTAACCATCTCACCAGTCCTGGCTGCAAATATGCAGTCTGTCTTGGTCTCCCCCAGGCTATTAGACACACATGCTTGTCTCTATTACAGAGCCTGGGTGTGTCTTTTCCTCTCAGGACATCTGCGGGGTGGTGGTTTGTTGTGTCAGGAACAACCTACTATTATTGAATTTTTGTCTTTCCCTTTGGCACCTCCCTTTGGTTCCCCACCTTGCATCCATGAACACCTGGATGCCACATGGCAGCACTGATTGCATTCAAAAACGGTAACCTAGCTCCTGGATGTGTGCCTGGACTGGTACAGCTTCCTCTGCTTTACTGGCAGATTCTGTTGTGGCAGTATGTGCTGCCTTATCATGTGGAGTTTCTTTAGACCCATGAGCAGTACTGAGGTCCCCCTTCCTGTGCAGTGCCTCCCCTGCCTGGCCAGGTATGGGTCTCCCTTCTTTCCCCAACTCATCTGAGTAGCATCGTCCATCAGCTAACCAGATCCTCATGTCCTCAGGCAAGTGCTAAGGGCTTGTTCCCTCACCAAAGATGCTGCCAGCCCTTCAAAAGTGGTGACTGACATCCACTCACCACCTAGCAAGCAATGCTCAATTCAGCAACATATTCACACACTTTCCATCTTGCGCTTGCATCATGCTCACAAAAACTTTTTCCTATACATTTCAGGTGTTAGCTCAAAACATTCTAAAAGACATTTTTACAACGGCATAATCAAAAACGAACAGTGTCAGGCATTTTTTGACAAAAAGTTACAGCTTTCCCATGGAGTAAAGGTGTCGGGAACCGTACCAGGAGGCCTTTAGTCAACACTGTACTGTTTGCATACCCTCTCAAGCTATATAGATAAAACTTCCTTAAAATTATCACCCTCTTTCTTAAAATTGCGGAAGAAATTTACTGACCTGTTGTGCTTCTGGGGTCCAGTTACTCCCTTCTCCATTACCTCCATGACTCTGGCGAAGAGTTGGAATTTCCCTCTCATGCCTCATTTGATGCTCCTTTTCTTCGGCTTCTATCTCCAAATGCCTGACCTCCAACTCAAGTCTCTTTAGCTCCAGCTGGATTTTTAAGTCTACTGCAGAAAGGTTTAGCTGTCCATTCTCAGAGGATATGTATCTCCACTGCCAGTCTGATTGTCCTTCACAGAAAGGTTGAGCTGCCCATTCTCCGGGGATGTGTATCTCCACTGCCAGTCCTGATTGTCCTCCTGGATGCTGTTTTCTGATGCAGCTGTGGCAAGGCTGCAATCAATTGTCTTAGTCGGGTTTCCATGCACCAGTCCCCAGCCTGGCACATCTCCGCAGATGGCTCCTTGTCGGCTTTCCACTTTCCTCTGCTGACATGCTGCCTGCTTTCACCCTGACTAACTAAGCTAACAAAATAAATAAAAACAATTGTGATCTGAACTCTCATTATTCACTGCATGGCTGTTTTAGGTACAAAAGCACCTTCGAGATCACTGGCGCAAGCACCACAGAGTTCACTATACCCACACTACTACAAGCCAATTGGTATTTGCCAACTAGTGTATGTGATGTGGATGTTCACTAATGCTCACCAGTGTATGTCAAGTGGATCCCCATCACTGCAAACCAGGTATATGTGACCAACGTGCCTGGCTTTAACAATCGCGAACTAATCCTGCACTAATGCCAGAGAGGGCATCTCATATAAGAAGAAAGGGTAACAAATACACACAATAAAGTGCAATTTCCCTTAAGATATCACAGTCAGTCTGGGGCTGGTTGCTCCCTTGCTCTCCAGGTCCCCAATAAGACTCCCCACTGGCACAGCTATAGGGTCCAGATCTCATCCTAGCTGGCAAGAGGTAACCTCCAAGGTACCCTCTGTGTCCAACCAGTGCTTCTTGATACCCAAGTGGCTGACACACACACACACAGCGCACACACACACACACACACACACACACACACACACACACACACACACACACACACACGCACACACACACTTTGAGATCAGTATTTATACAACTTTACAGACATTCCTGGGAAAGGCTGACACAAATTCTCCAGCTGTTGCCTATACCCAGACTATATGGTGGTAATTCCTACCACCACCAGCTAATAATTATCGGCTACCCAAAGGCCCTCAAAAAGTGTCCAATTATTCACTGTAAATGTGTGTCAATAGTGGTGTAACTAAGCAATCAGGCTTATTCGAAGGGCTTAGTGCAGGATAACTTATAAGCATACCAATGTATAGAGCTTAATTTATCTCTACATAAGCCAGCCAAAGTTGAAAAAGGGTTTAAATATTTAATAATAAATACTAAATGCAGAAGACAATACTACTACACCACAGTGCTGTTCAAAGTTCTGAAGGATCACACGAAACTTAATAATTACAAATAGTGCAGTTCACGACATAATAGAAAAACACTTAGTCTAATCTTTCACGTTACAGCTATTGCTACAAGAAAACTAAAGTAGCAGTACATAGAGCATAAGGCAATGCTGGGCTGGATGGTCAAGACAAAAATGCTTAATATTCTCTGGTTCGCCACTTGTTTAAATTGCTATTTGCAGTTCTGCTAAACATTACATCATCTTTTACACCTTCCTGGTTTCCAGACCACACAGAAACTGCATTTACATTCTTTTACACTTAGAGCAATAAAGGACATTCCACATGTAAATTCTGGTTTACTTTAGCCTTAAAACAATATGCAGGAAGCCTTCATCTTTTAAAAACTTAGAAGCAAAAAAATAAAGGGTCATTTCCACATGTGAAACTTCCCA
>NC_056736.1:646066062-646106062 GCF_019279795.1 Protopterus annectens
TAAGGTAAGTATATGAATGGAGGTTATGGACTCGGTTAAGGTAAGTGTGGGAACGGATCGGGATGAGTGTCCGATAGTTAGGGACATTAGGGTTAGGGAGCGGGTAAGGTGAGTGTGCGATAGTTAGGCACTTTAGGGTTCATAGGTTCATAGGTTCATAGGTTTATACTAGGCTATCTGCCCTAAGGCATTTATAAGCCTAGCCCAAGTGTGTGGCTTACGCCACCCCTTATATGAAAAATACTGTGCCCATTAGTTTGTTGTGCCTCTGTCCAGCAGTGACCCAGAGATGATTCCCGGGTAAACCTACGATCTCCCATCCACAGGTCTAGATTTCTCTTGAACAGAGTCAGCGAGGTGCTCTGCCTCACATGGACCGGGATTTTATTCCACAGCATAGGAGTCTCTGAGTGATAAATCTATCCCACCAGCACGTCCCTATTTATATCCGTGCTAAGGTTTAAGTCGCTTGCTCTAGTGGTTTTGGTGGATTTGGATTTTTGAGGTGGAGCATGTCCATTAATTCGGGTTGGACATGGCCTTGTATGTCAGGCACATGTCACCTCTGAGCAGGCGGTATCGACTGAATAGAGTTGGAGTTTCTTCAATCTGGCAGCATATGACAGATTTTGGAGTCCCTTTATCCTTTTGGTGAGGAACTTTTGGGGTCTCTCCAATTGCTGCAGATGTCGGGTGAGATACATCCCAAATAAGGCATTGTACTCGATCATTGGTCTGATAAGTGAAGAGTACAGGGGAACAATGACCTCACTAGATCTGGATGTGAATCCCTTCATGATCAGGTGGGCAATGTAGAAGGTCTTTCTAACCACTTTAGCAATGTGAGTGTCAAAAGAAAGGCCACTGTCAACCTGGGTCCCCAGGTCCCTGATAACCTCTTCTGTGCTTAGTGGATTGCCACCTATATGGTAGCTTGGGGTTACCTTGTTTTCCCGAAGGGTATGACTATA
Organism: Protopterus annectens; assembly: GCF_019279795.1. NCBI lineage: Eukaryota > Metazoa > Chordata > Ceratodontiformes > Protopteridae > Protopterus > Protopterus annectens. The sequence goes on from NC_056736.1 coordinate 646,067,034, forward strand.
CATTTTTTGGCGTTTAACTTCAGGCCATGGCTCTGGCACCAGCTATCTGTTTCCGTGAGTCCCTTCTGAAGGATATCCGTGTCCGATGCACTTTCCACTATGGCCCAGTTTGCAGTCATCTGCAAACTTTGTCAGCCAAAGTCCTCCCATGTTGGCCTGTACTTCTGAGAAGTAGATGCCAAACAATAGAGACCAAGGACCGAGCCCTGTGGGACACCACTTGTGACCGGCTTGGAGTCTGACACAGCGCCAGCAACTCTAACCCTGTGGGTTCTGTCCTTAAGCCAGTTTGCAACCCATCTTGTGACATATGGGTTTACATTTAAGCTGGTAAGTTTTTCTACAATACCAGTGGGGTATTGTGTCAAAGCCTTTGCAAGGTCAAGGTAGGCTGTATGGACTGCCTTTCCTCATCAATGGCCTTGGTGACTATTTGAAGAAGTCGACCAAGTTCAAAAGGCATGATCTTCCCTTGACAAAGCCAAACTGGGTCGGGTCCAATGTCTGCAAGTCCCCTATATCTTTGTTTATGAGCTCCATTATGATCCTCTCCATAGCTTTGCAGACTAGACTTGTTAAGCTTATGGGGCGGTAATTACCAGGGTCCGTAGAGGCGCCACCTTTGTGGAGTGGGACCACAGTTGCCGTCGCCACTCCTTGGGCACGTATCCTGTGGTAAGGCTGAGATTAAACAGCTGCCTTATGTGCGGGTTTAATTCCTCATTTAGCTCGTGTAGCACACAGCCGGGGACACCATCCGGTCCCATTGATGCTGTGTTTTTAGCTTTAGAGAGCAGCTTTCACCTGCGCATTTGAGATGTCCGGGAGGCTACACTCGGCTGGGATAGTTATCTCTCCTTTAGGGGAGAGGGGTGAAGTTTGCACTGAACCTGTCTGCCAGTATGTTGGCAATGTCTGTGGGTTCAGTGATTTTTGTATCATTTTGGACTAATTCTGAGCATATCTGTGAGTTTCCACCCAGGTTCCTAACATAGCTGAAAAAGGCCTTATGATTGTCCTTTGAATCCATGGCAATTTTTCTCTCAAAATTGGCCTTAGTTGATTTTATGAGTGCTCGTATTTTTTTACTAATAATGATTAGGGGTGACTTCCCTTTTATGGATTTTGTTCTATCATGTAATAGCTTTCTCCTCTTATTGTAAAGTTTGTTAATGGCTGGGGTCCACCAGACTGGATGTTTGCCCTTTGTGGAAAGAGTCTTGGTTTTATTTGGGATTGCCTGATCCATGCAGTCCTGGAGGTGTTCATAGAAGGCATGCTTCCGCAGCTTGGGTTGTGGTTTCCTCTGACTCAGGGGCCTTGAAGGATACCACACCAGTCTTGAGTAGTGTGAAGTTTGCTTTAGAGAAGTTCTTCACTATGGTCTTTTTGTTGGGGGTGGGGGGGTCTTGTGGATTTCCAGTGAGATTAGTTTATGATCAGATCTCACCAATGAGGGATATACTTCCGGTGTGGAGCATTTTGTCCCCATGTTTGTGACAATGAGATCTAGTATATTTTCTCCTCTCGTGGGAACAGTAACTAGCTGTTCCATGGCATTTGAATTTATGAACTCCAGGAACCGTTGGGCTAGAAAGTTAGGGCTTGAGTAATGTTCCCAGTCTATATTCGGGTGGTTGAAGTCACCCAATATGATGGTGTTTGGAGATACATTTATACCCTCCAGTGTCTTCAGGAAGGCTGTGTGGGGTTCCTGAGTTTGAGAGGGTGGCCTGTAGCATGCTACAATTTGTAGAGCAGTTTTGCCTATGGTTAGTTGCACCTGGATGGTTTCCGAAGCTTCATGCGTTGCCACCAACCTGGAGGTGTGAGTATCCTTTATGAATATGGATACACCCCCTCCTTTTGTGGGAGCAGGTAAGGTGAGTGTACAGTAGTTAGGGGCTTTAGGGTTAGGGAGTGGATAAGGTGAATGTGCGGTAGTTAGGGACTTTAGGATTAGGGAGCGAGTAAGGTGAATGTGCGGTAGTTAGGGACTTTAGGGTTAGGGAGCAGGTAAGTTGAGTGTGCGGTAGTTAGGGACTTTAGGGTTAGGATTGGGTTAAAGTGAGTGGATAAGTAATAGTGTAGGGTTAGAATTATGATTTTGTTAAGTGTATGTGTGTAGTTTATTTATTTTGGTGTGCTTGTGCTGTGTGTTTGTGTTTCGGAACAGTGAATATTTTCCCTGGGAAAAAATTTGCTGTTCTGTATGTTCGATATTTTGTGGTTTAGATATTTTAGGTACAATGAAATAGTGTTCGCTATTTAAATCGTATGATAGGGTAATATAAGCGCTGTTGACAACAGGGCAAGGATATTCCCTTGTCAGCACTGTAGTGTGATCTCGGAGTTATAATATATAAGTAGTAGGGAGTGTGGAGGGTGCAGCCCCCCAGTGGGGGGGGGGTGCAAAAACACTACCATCAGCGCTGCAGGTGTTTTTCGACCATTTAAATTTTGACATTTTTTTTCAGTATTTTGAACATTCGGTGTAATGACTTTCGACGTTATGACTGTCTCCATATGAATTTCAGTCTTTTGATAGTAAACCCATCTAGAGACTATGTCAGTTTATGTTGTTCAAAACAATCAGAATGATGTACAGCAACTTGAATTATTTATCAGAACTATTAATGGAGACAGTATTTCGGATATTGTGAACATCTAATAAAACCTTATTAAATGAACTACAGTGTTTGGAGAATTCATGCTGAACAGTGCACAAGACTTGGTTCATAATGGAGAGACTGACACCTATTGAAGCACGAGCTTGGGTAATTAAGACTCATTTCTCAGTCTCATGACATACAGTGTTTCCAGCTAACTACGGTAAAGTACCTTAATATCTAATCTTACAATAAGATGGGAGAGTATAAGGGAAAAGCTGGGAGGAGATATGTGAGAAGCTGTGTTGTTTATTGGGGAGATGGTTAGAGGAGGTTATTAATTTGTATTGGTGTGTGGGGGTATGTGAGGATATAGTTCTAGTGAGGTTGAGAATTAAGAGTAAAGATGTTAGGCAAGTTAAGAGGAGCATGTCTAGTGTGCGGGTGGGTTTAAAAATAGTAGAAGTGCTATTTCTATGTTAGAATGAAATATCAGGTTATGTTATCTAGTAAAATGTGAGCAGCTTAAAATAAGGCTGGAAATGTGTTCAGGGTGGGCTTTGAAAATTTGGATAGGTGTTTTGTCTTGTGATTTGAGATAAGGGGGGAGACGTTATTGGTGAATAGTAAATTTATGGTGCAATGTTCGTTTGATGTGTGTATTGATAGGTGGAATGAAAAAAATATGTGTAGTAGGAGAGAAGGTGGTAAGTCTGGAGTTAATGTAACAAAGTTAGAGGTGGTGCTCGTATAGTAAGGACTGAAGTATAGTAAGATGCAAAGAATTACAGTATGGGGAATGAGACTGAAGGTGATGGAGGGAGGGGAAAGCAGATAAGCTTGGTTCATTAAAAGTAGGTAAGGTATGAATGTGATGGGGGTGTGGACAAGGTAGCTTTATATATAACTGAATAATGGAAATTAGAGGAAGTGGTTCAGGGGGATATGAGTAGAGGCCGTGGGCAGGTGGGATATGGGGGCAGGGTAGGGAAGTGGAATGAGCGAAGTGAACAGAGTGGGAAGAACAGGACTGCAGTTATCAGCAAAATCCTCTCACTGGAAAAGAAAATAGAGTGAAATAATCAGTAATTAGGCTATTATGGAGTATTTAATGACAAGAATGCAAAGGAAAGAGTCAAAGGAAGGGAAAAGCGAGGTATTGAGCTGTAGTATAAGGTAGGGTTTACTAGATATCACAGAGTTAACACAAAGCAGTGAGAGGGGGATAAAAGAAAGAAATTCAAGGGGGGAATTATTTACAGAAAAATAGAGGTGAACAGGAAAGCTAATAGTAAAGGTGGTGTCCAGTGGTGCGCAGAGAAGCTTACAAAAATGTATAGGTTGCAGAAGAGTGATAAAATTAAACATTTATTTTATTTTGGTGTGCTGCAGACTGGAGATTTAAAGCACTGAGCTTGATGTAAGTGTTACTTGAATTCACATTGGGTGCAAAAGAGAAAACTAAGTGAAGAGTCTTATGAGAAAGAGTTGTAGAAAATACTATAAAGATTCTCATATTGCCATTCTGGAAAGGGAATACTCCACTGCAGGGGCTCAGTCTCTCGCTAGCACAAATGCTGATGGGCTGAAGGTTGATTGCAAAATGACAACTTGACCTACATTGCCAACTCTTAAAAACAAACATAAAGTAAAGAAAATTTTGAAAGAAATAAGCAGAGACAGAAATACAACTGCAGTAGAGAAGTCTACCACAGGTGGAGTTTGGATAAAAACTGAAAATTGTTTTGCAAAAAGTAAGAGACTGAGAGAACTATAATGGTAATGAGATGCAGAGAAAGACTCCCGATGTTGAAGTACCAAGTGAAAATATAGTGCACCAAGAAGTGTCTCAAAGGCAAGATCAGAGGGTCATTGTAAATAGTCCTGTTAAAATCTCCAGATATTGTATCTGTTGAAGAAACCAGTGACCAATGTCATGTAATGCATGTTGGGTATATATATATATATATATATATATATATATATATATATATATACGGGTTCATGTCATTTGATCGACAGTTCATTTGATCGACAGTTCATTTGGTCGAAGGTTCATTTGATCGACAAGCATTTTAGGTGGGGGGCTTCGCCTCCCACACCCCCCAATGTGGGGGCTGTGCCCCCACACCCCTAACTATATATATCAACTCCAGGGTCACAACATTGGGGAGGGGCAAATGCTTGTCGATCAAATGAACTCGACCAAATGAACTGTCGATCAAATGAACTGTCGAAATGACATGAACCCATACATATATATATATATATATATATATATATATATATATATATATATATATATATGAGTTTACTCACTTTAGTTGAGTAATCCATCCATCGACTTTGGAAATAACTGCAAAAAGTTGACAAACTGACCATCAAAATGCAACCATATATGTGCCAAGAAATAACCCCAGAGCATGCAATTTCTACATAAAAACAATAACATCAGTTTTGTTTTGCAGGGAGGCAAGCCTTGCTTACTGTATATACTAACACCAAGATTGCACAATGCCCGGAAAAGGAATATTCCCATACTATCCAGGGATTGCTGATCTCTCACACCTGTCGACCATCTATTTAATCTGGTCAATTAAACAAATGTCAACCTAACACCATTTAGAGGTAATGCAGGACTCCTATATATATTAGCCTTCAGTAATTCTACAAAACAATATTCATGCTGTGTAGTTCATTGTAAGGGCTAGCACACTTGCGGACTGACTGTCCCGAGGTCATCTCCCTCCCCGTAGTCTTCTAGTATTCTATCCTTATAACTAAACCCTCTGCTGCTGTTCCCCCTAATTCCACTAGATGGCAGCATAAGCACACCTTAGTTGACTGTATACTGACTTCCCTTTTTTATTAATCATAGCTGCATTCTGTCCCTCTTACTAAAGCATTTCCCTCCCTTAATGCTACAAACCCACATCCAATCCCTCTTACATAAAGTGATTCCCTATCTCTATCAAACACCCAATCCCTCTTACATAAAGTGATTCCCTATCTCCATCAAATATAGCCTCATCCTACCCCTTTTCTACATAATTGGTAAGTCGCAGGACTACTGCCTCCCCATCCTAAGTAAAGTAAGTCATACCTTTACATACTCTTTTACCCCAACCTTAGGGGACAATACTCTCCCCAACAGTCCTTGTATTCTACATAGTAGCACTGTGTTTTTTTCAGGAATACAAGCCTACCTGCTATACATTACTAAGTGCTGTAGCCTTCCTACCTGATTGTTTTTTGCACCACTTTATCCTCCTCCAGTGGGAAGAACCCACCCCGTACATCCTTGCTACACTCCGGCTCACTCCACTCCCCTACCCTACCCCCATTCCCAACCACCCCCACATTCATTACCTTTATAGCTATACACCACTCCCATACAGAGCCACACCCACCTCCATCACACCACCCCTACCTATCAAATCTCACCAACTAATTACCTTACACACACAACCTGAACCAATCATCATCCATCAAACCTATCCCTCCCCAAACAAATCTCTCAATCATCAAACCATCCAAACCAAACCAAACCATACCATGACTAAACTACCCAAACCTGCATACATACACCTTTTATTATTGCTCTTATGTATAGCAATCCTCCCACTGTTAACCTCTATCATCAACTACCAAAACCAACTTAATTACATCTATATACCAAGAAAAAACACTTCCATTAACTTTATTACAGCTCACCCTCTCACTCATTTAGTCCCAAACCTCTACCAAGCCTCCTTTATTGACCACATTGCACATAGAATATAACCATCGCACTACCAGTCCCAAACTGCTTTAAAGTACTATAAGACCCTGGATAAACTACTTAAACTCTATTTTTACCTAAGAGCCCAACTCATAAGCTGTGGTGATATACACCCAAACCCAGGCCCACTAAATTTAGGACCCCCAAATCACAACCTAAATGATAACTTACTTTACCGGAACAAAAACTCCCTCCTCATTATAAATTTAAATGTCAGAAGTATCTTAAACAAAGTCCACGACCTTCATACACTATTCCCTTTTATCAACCTGAGATAGTCATACTAACTGAAACCTGGTTTAAACCAGGGAACCACAACAATGAAATTACTGCACCAGGCTACAATATAATTCATAGTGACAGAATAGGTAAAAAAGGTTCGGGAGTTGCAATACTGTACAAAACTCATCTCATCCTTGAGAAACTAGACATAACCCTAAACCTTGATAAAGTAGAACTCACCCTAACTAAAATAAAATTTAATGTAAATAAACACATCAACATCATAGGTTGCTACATCCCTCCAGGCAATAATATTTCCATTACAGAAAACCTACTAGAATGGATATCTAACTTCCTCCCCCAAGAAAGCATAGTATTAGGGGACCTTAATATCGACTGACAAAACTGCTCCAGTCAAAACCCACTCGCCCATATTAACCTACATGGCCTAACCCAACTCATCACCTCCCCCACAAGAACAGACAAGAGAACCAAACATCAATCCATACTAGACTGGATACTAGTATCCCACCCTTCACTGATATCCCTAGCAGGGTGTCTACCAGACACCCTGAGTGACCACCAAGCCACATTTCTACTCAGATTAAAAATACCCCAACTGACCCAAATATCTATGTGCCTAATTAGGAACAAAAACCTTTTTAACTGCTCCAACTTTACAAATTACCTAAAAAGATGTAACTGGACCACCCTAAAAAACCTACCTCTTGATGAAGCAGTTTTATATCTCAATACAATCTTCTTAAATACCCTTAACCATCACACCCTCCCCAGAACAACAAGAATTATACTAAATATGCCCCCTGGCTAACCCCAGATACAAAAACCTTCCTCAAAAAAAAGAAACAAAGCCTGGACTAACTATCACAACAGTAAATCCCAATCCGACAAACAAGTATACGTTGAACTACGTAGCAAAACCAAAAACTTACCAAAACAGATAAAACATCCTACTACCAAAAATTACAGGATAAACACAGGGACAACCCACAACAATTCTGGGCAGCAATTAATTCTATTCTACAACCAGGAAAAACAGCAATCCCTACCCCAAAAACTGAAAATAACCAAGACAATATCCCCACGCAATTTAAGAAATTCTTCATAGAAACTATCCAAGCCCTTGCAAATAACCAACCTTATGACAACATCCCCTCCTCTGCAAATACACCCCCCACCAGTCACAACAAACAACTGCCCTAACTTTAGCTTCCACCCAGAATCAACCAAATCCATTGAAAATCTACTCCTAAAGCTCAAACCTACTTCTCTAGCTGCCGATAAATTACCCGCTGAATACCTCCAAATAGCCACAGAAGCCAAAGCATATCCCATCTCCATCCTAATTAAAAGATCCATCTCTGAGTGTACAGTACCCCAGCTATGGAAAATATCACATATCATCCACTACATAAAGAGGGTACCTCCCATGAACTCAATAACTACCTCCCTATAGCCATACTGGTCCCATTATCTAAAATTTTAGAAAGGGTAATACACAAGCAACTAATGCAATACCTCCTAGAAAATAAACTACTAGCAAAACAACAACATGGCTTTAGACCCTTCCACACCACCACCACCGCACTTACAGCATTTACCAACATCATCAACAATCACAGAAATAATGGACTCTTTGTATCCACCACATTCCTAGACTTATACAAAGCATTCAATATGGTTAACCATACAAAACTCCTTCACTCACTATCCACTCTAAACCTTACCATCCCTGCCATCTCCTGGTTTAAAAACTACCTAGAGGGAAGGCAACAAGCTGTAATGTGGCAAAACCAACTGTCTCCCTCCCTACCAGTCTCCTTAGGGGTATCCCAAGCCTTCATCCTGGGACCACTGTTTTTTACCCTCTTCGCCAATCAGCTCCCATCCAGTATTCTCAAAGCCTCAGTAGTACAATATGCAGTTGATACCACCATAATATGCACAGCCAAAACAATTGACCTCCTTCACTCCCAAACAAAAGAATGCTTTTCCCTAGCAGAAACTTGGATCACCAAACAAAACCTCATGAACCCAGGTAAAACAAAACTACTACTCTTAAGCTCCCACAGAACCACACCTCCCTCCAATAGTTTCATCATCTCCTCTAATAACAATACTATAATCACCGCCACCAATCATACCAAGCTGTTAGGGGTTAAAACAGATAATCACCTTAGATTTGACTTACATATTTCCGTAACCATAAAAAAGTACATAAAAAACTTGGTCTACTCTATCGCAATAAAATATTCTCACTGACCACTCCAAAATTACAATAGCCAGGACTCAGCTATTCTACACCTTACTGTATGCCTCCCTCGTGCTTACAAATCTGCACAAATCTGACCTAAACAAACTTGACAGTTGTTATAATAAGATAGCCAAATTCGCTACAACCTCACCCATCAGAACACACCACTGCAACTGCCTAAATAAACTCAACTGGCTAGAACTACCACTACTACTTCAACTCAATCAACTATCATTAGCCCACAAAATATTACTCTGATAACACCCCAGCCCTACAAAATCTACTTCAACCCTATACTACTACCAGGACCTTAAGATCTAGCACACAAAACTTCCTCAAAGTAACCGAATATAACAATGAGGCTGGTAAGTCTGTCTACAGCCACTACATATCATAAACCTGGAACTCCCTTCCTGCCCATATAACTGACATCAAATTCCCGACCCAGTTCAAGAAACTAGTCAAAATTCACTTCATGAATAACCGACTATGCTCCTGCATCCCCCCTGGCTAATATCTAATTTCCGAAAGTTCATCTTACTTAATTAAGACTGTCAAACCAACCAGTTCAGAACTCTGTACCCACTTGAGACTGTTAAATAATTGCACATCCTTTCTCTCTAGTGGTTATTGTAAACTATCCCAGGAATGTTGTGCTTTCCACTATCTCCTAAAGTTAATACCATATAGTACCAGGAGTACGTATCCTTACTTTTAAGACAAATTCTATATCATATTGATGTCCTTCACATCTTTATCCAGAAACAATTGTTCTTATGGACCTTTTCTTCTTCTCTTTTTCTTTCCTTTGAAAGTAAACTATTACAGGAATGTCATGCTTTGTGTTATCTTCAAAAGTTAATATTATATCATAACAAACAATTGTATCCTGTCGTCTATGAAATATTGTATGTCAAAAACTTGCCCTTAAATTTTTGTCTGTAATAAATTGTTCTCTTGGAGCTTTTCTCCCCGTGCCTTCACTGAAAATGGACTTGTATCCAGTTGGAATCTCCCGCTCAACAAATGTAAAATAAATAAACAAATAAATAAAACATATCTGTATAGGAACACTGATTATAATCAAAACTCTCAAATATCGACATCTGTTTTGCAACCCAATTTGCTCAACAAAACAGATGGTCAACAGGTGTGTAAGATTGACAATACCCAGGGATGACAAATACGCCCCTTCCCTAGGGATTGTGTGATCCCAGAGTAAGTATAAATATCTAGCAAGGGGTGTGGAGTAGTTTTATTTTGCATAGTCCAAAGTTGTGCATTGGAGCATGTATATTAGTGTGTCAGTCTTTTTTGATCCATATACATACATCTATATATCTATATATAAATATACACATTATATATATATATATATATATATATATATATATATATATATATATATATATATATATATATATATATAGATTCACTTTCTAATCTCGAAAGCCCCCCCCACATCACCCCATGTTGGGGAATGCACCCTCCACCCCCCCCTATTTATATACACTAACTCCGAGGTTGCACTAAACACCAACACACACAAAACCCACTAAAATACATTCCACACCCCTTCACACAAACAAACATCACACAGATACAAACACCACCACTCTCAACAATGACACACTCACTCTCACCTACGTAACTTAACACACACCTAACACTCCCTGACACACCCACAAACACACAAACCCTCCCCAAAACCCTTAAAAACACCACACTTACCAAACGCGCCATCAGTACTGCAGGTTCAACATTTCCGGGTTCGATATTCTGCAGTTTCATGCATCTGCAGATTCGACACTTTGGTCTCAAGATACTGAAATTCGACATTTCAGTATTTCGAGATTCCAAAGTGTTGATATATATATATATATATATATATATATATATATATATATATATATATATATATATATATATATATATATATATATATATATATATATGGGTCAACCTGAAATGTTTGAAAACCCATGTTATCGAATTCAAAATTACCGGGATGAGATAAATGAAACTGCAGAAGAAAGAAAACTTAAAATAAAGAATGTCACAAAACCAAAAATAAGTTACTGACTTTTCGTAAGTAGCATCACTTTAAAAAAGAATGGTGATGCTATATGTGCATACTCCACAGGGCAGTTCTCGTGCAGATGTGGGTGTGCCGTGGGTGTTTACCATTTTCTTCAATGTAATACAATCTCAGAGTTAATATATTTAAATTGCAGGGGATGTGGGAGGTGCAGTGGGTTCAGCCCCCCCCCCACAAAAACATAAGACAAAGTACTTTACGGTCCCCGACTTTTAGGCTATGGGCATGATTTAGGGGATCTGTGTGAAGTGGTTGTACAAATTTGGCGGCCGTTTTTGTTGTTTTGACAATCGTTATTTTAAGTTTTCATTCTTCTGCAGTTTTGTTTATGTCATCTCGGTAATTTTGGATTTGATAATATGGGTTTTTGAACATTTGAAGTAGACCCACACATAGATATAGATATATATATATATATATATATATATATATATATGGGTCTACGACTAATGACCGAAACGACGATTCCCCGACAGGATATTCACCGACGCGAGATGACCGACAGGTAAGTTTACCGACAGGGTTATTTGCCGACAGCGGAAAGACCGACAAGGGAATGTGCGATCGCGACCCGGTAAGTGTGCGACGGTGACGGAGTTAGGAGCGGCAGGTAAGTGCTCGAGATTGTGGGATGTCGGGTTAGGGTGTGGGAAAGGTGAGTGTGTGTTTGTGTCGGAGGTATGGTTCGGGTAAGGTAAGTGTGTGTTAGTGAGGGACTGTAGTTTAGGGACGGGTTAAGTGAGTTAGGGTTAGGGTGCAGGTAGGTGATGTGTGTGTTAGTGTCGGAGCTTGGGCTAGGGGTGGGTTAAGTGAGTTAGGGTTAGTGCAGGTAGGTGATGTGTGTGTTAGTGTCGGAGCTTGGGCTAGGGGTGGGTTAAGTGAGTTAGGGTTAGGGTGCAGGTAGGTGATGTGCGTTAGTGTCGGAGCTTGGGCTAGGGGTGGGTTAAGTGAGTTAGGTTAGGGTGCAGGTAGGTGATGTGTACGATAGTGTCGGACCTTAGGGTTAGGGTTTGGGTCAGGGCTAGTGTGTATGCTATGTAGTGTAGTGTGTTGTTTACTTTCCGTGTGTCGGTGTACTGATGTTCGGTGTTTTGCGTTGTCGGGTTTGTGTGATGTCGGTCATTTGGTGTCGGTGAGTTTTGTGTCGGGGAATCGTCGTGTCGGTGTTTAGTAGTAGACCCATATATATATATATATATATATATATATATATATATATATATATATATATATATATATATATATATATATATGGGTCTAGGACTATTCACTGAAAGCACATTTCACTGAAAGTCAAATGACTGCACAAATCACTAAAAGCTCAATTCACTGAAAACACAAATCACTGAAACACATTTCACTGTAGTGCAACCCTGGAGTTAGAACATATAGTAAGGGGGTTGTGGGGAACACCACCCCCACATTGGGGGTATGGGGGGCATAGCCCCCCACATAGTGTGGATATATATTAAGTTTAGAAAAGAGTAATTTATTGAAATTGCAAGTATCCATGTGTATAGTTCAAAATATTTAAAATAGGTGGGGGGCTAAGCCCACCACACCCCCCAATGTGAAGTGTGGTGCCCTGCACACCTACCCCTTACTATGTATTCTAACTCCAGGGTCACAATACAGTGGGAAAAAGGCCATATATAACTTTCAGTGAAATGTGTTTCAATGAATTGAGCTTTCAGTGAATTGTACACAGTCAAATGTTTTTCAGCGAAATGAGCTTTCAGTGAATAGTCCTAGACCTATATATATATATATATATATATATATATATATATATATATGTGTGTGTGTGTGCGTGTGTGTGTGTGTGTGTGTGTGTGTGTGTGTGTGTGTGTGTGTAGGTCTCATTTCATTCACTAAATTTACATATAACCGGATCTGAAATTGCTGAGAACACTTATACGAAAATCCATTACTCAGAAACGTCAGAATGCTAAACTAGAAAATACCAACATGACAGCTATTTAAAACTGACACACAACAACAAATATTCTTTGATTTTTGCATGGGGGCAAGCCCACCTGCACCCCCCACCCCCTGCAAAATATATATACTAACTCAAAATATATATACTAACTCTGAGATCGCACTACAGTGATATCAAGGGTAGGGTTCTTGATCCATACTCTAGTGTGATCTCCACTTAAGCTGTGAGTGCTGTACAATTTTATTTTAAGTTTTCATTCTTCTGCAGTTTTGTTTATGTCATCTCAGTAATTTTGGATTTAATAATATGGAATTTTTGAACATTTGAAGTGGACCCATATATATGTATATATGTGTGTGTGTGTGTGTGTGTGTGTGTGTGTGTGTGTGTGTGTGTGTGTGTGTGTGTGTGTGTGTGTGTGTGTGTGTGTGTGTGTGTTTGTGTATATATTTATGGGTCTCAATTCATTAACTGAACATACATTTAAAGGAACCTGAAATTGCTGAGAACACTTATACGAAAATCCATTACTCAGAAACATCAGAATGCTGAACTACAAAACACCGACATGACAGCTTTTTAAAACTGACGCACAACAACAAATATTCTCTGATTTTTGCACAGGGGTAAGCCCACTGCACCCCCCCCTGCAAAATCTACTACTGTCTTTTCCCAGTTAGGGGTCACCACAGCAGAACTCCAGTCCACTAATCATTGGCAGTGAATTTTTGCAGTGTCAAGTTGCCAGCCCGGCACCCAACCTTCAAAGAAGACACACCCACATACACTCACACCTACCTGCATGTCTTTAAATTCACTCAACCACAGGGAGGACTTGCAGACTCCACACAGAAGGTACACCCGGCAAGAATCAAACCAGAGAAGCTCTTGAGGCAACAATGCTAACTACTGCACTACCACGGCCATATTCCTAATTCCAAGATTGCACTACAATGACAAGGGTAGATTTCTCAATCCATACTGTAATGTGATCTCCATTTAAAAGCTATGAATGCTGTAGAATTTGTTTCCACAAGTTGAATATCTGTATACCTAGTGGCATATCTGCCATTCAACTCCACTGGTATGGTGTACTAGAAGGTACATAAACACTATATAATTGTACATCTCGCACTACCAGCATAATGATACATGTTTAGCTGAAATGAAATTCAGGATTCTGATATTTTGAATAGTGGATTTTCTTAGAAGTGGTTTCGCTATTTCAGGGTCAGTTGAATGTAAATTCAGTGAATGAAATAAGACCCATATATGCATACTGTATGTCAAGTAGTCAACTTATCACATTTTTAACAGCCATCTTAAAACCACCAAAGCCATGGTAGGAATGTGGAACTTTTGGTTTTTTTTTTCTGAATGTCAATTTAACAGCCATTTTAAAACCACCAAAGCTATGGTAGGAATGTTGAACTTTGTTTTTTTCCTGAATGCCAAAGGACTCACAATGTCTGTAAAATGTGTTGAATTTCCAGATGTGTTGGCACCTCTTCCTAATGTAATAAAGATGAAAGTCCATTGGAATATAATTGCTAGAAGGATTTATTTAAGACACCAAGAGGATTCAGGATTTAAGGAAAGTAGATAATGATGTGTTTTCACAAACTTTGGTAATTGCTGTGATGAGAAGAATAAAAATGGTTTTATGACTTGCTTTCTCAGTATCAGGTTGATGATGTCATGGGTGTGGAGAGATGGAGAAAAACAAACCAAACAATAAACTCTCGACAAACTGCTGAAAATAAAAACACAGCAAAACAAGCCAGAGCTAAAAACTTAGATAATTTAATAATGTAAGGGCTTTCGGAAACGCCAATACATTTCCTTCCTCAGACATACAATAATGAAACATTTGGGCGTAAATATATAGTGCATTACCTGCCCAATTTTTAGAGATGGAGAAAAGACATTTTGTATAACTGTGTAAGAAAAGAAAGAAATAGAGATATGATGCAATCTTGTTTGTGAGGAACCATTTGTGAATACTAGTTATTTGTCTAAGGTCAGTATTTATGAAGTATGCTAGCCAAGGGAACCTACATATCTGGAGATTAGCATTTTCTGTATCTATCCTATCTTTTTTTAATTGTCTTTTATTTATCTTTCCTTTGTTTGCCAACCTACCTATATTTTACTCTGCATTCTCACTAATTTCTTAACTACTCTTAATTACTTAAATAAAGATAATTTTACCTTTAAGCTCTTGTGGCTAGTATTTAGTTATTATTAAATGTATTTATGGACTGTTGTTTATCTGACAAGGGAATGATCATTATTTACACTGTTGGATAACAAACTGCATGGCCAATATCTCCAATGAGACTGCTTGTGCCTACTTCCAGTAAAAGAGATATTAACTGGTTTATTTCATACTTAGCTTGATTTTAAAGCAGTCGGCGATTGGACCTTTCTGCCTTATTTCAGAATGATGGCAGTACTACTATATTTGTATTAATTTAAATGCATTAACTGTGACAGGGCACACTTCCTAATGGACCAAGTTCATGCTCAGCCTAGATCTGACAGAAGAACACATCAGCAGGCAAATAATAAATAAAGTTTCAGCTTACAAGATTAGAACCATAAAATAATGCAATGTTTTGCACAGTACTCAACTCAGGTTGAAAACTAACTTTGATTAATAACCCTTCTAACGAACAAAATAGACAGAGGCTGAAGAAGTATAGGGTTGATAGAAAACAAGTGAAGGGAGGAGGACTATAAAGGATAGCGATGAATAGAATATTAGGTTATTATACCAGGAGGTGTAGAGAGAAGAGTATAAAGGTGGCTAGTGAAATGGAAAAGAAGACGGATAGTTTTTTGAGTTAGGTTATATCACCATTAGGGAAACAATTATATTCGGATGTTATTTTTATGTGAGCTTTAAGGGACTTCCTGAAGTTTAGGTAATTGACTGAATCTTTTATTTTGGTGAGTAAAGGTTGTCACATTTTGAGGCTGAGGACAGAGAAGCTGTGCTTACATTTTTTTGGTGGTATTGCATATGTAAAAGGTGACTGGAGATGCTGGTTGAGATCTGTGGTTATAGGCTGTCTGTCTTATAGTGAATCTGCCAGGTAGTTGAATGTATTTTGAGTAAGTAGTTTGAACAGAAGTTTGAACAGAAGGGAACTGAAGAGGAATTTAGCCCTCTGCACCTTGTGTCTATAAGGTAAACACCTTAACCATTATGCCAACTTTCCTAGTGTATGGAATATCTTGAATTCGAATCCAGGACCATGTGTATGGCAGTCCTATCTTTGCACCTGTTGCCACAAGAATGTTTGATGGATGGGGAGACACTTGGCCTTTTGCAATAGAGAGCAGTGGTGTTTAGATCTGGTGTTAAAAGTCTATAAAGTGACATATTCTGTTGGCAGCTGACTATAGGGTAATGAGGTATTTCTTGGAAGTAATCATGATAATGGGGAGAGCATATTCTAATTGCAGTACAAGTGTGCCTTCCGTGATGCTTCTCTCTCAGATGGGGGTAAGACGTGGGAGAGTTTCCATACCCAAAACATGTTTGATTTGTTTTGGATTTTATTTGTTGTATGTGCTTTTTGGAAGTGAGCTGTCTGTCCAGCCAAAGACTGAGGTATTTGAAAAAGGTGGTAGTATTAACTATTTCTAAGTCAGTTGGCTATTGTTATAACTTATTTAGTGTGCCAAAAAGAATTACATTAGGTTTATTAGGATTAAGGTAAAGTTGTCTGGAAGTACAGATGGGATGGATGCAGGCAGTTTATTAATGCATATGAGAGCTGGGGAGAGAGAACTTTACTGTAGGGCACAACTTTGAGTAGATGGCATCAGCTGAGTGGGTGGGTCCTAATTTAATTCTGAAATTTCAAACAGAAAGAAAGTTGATGAAGCAATGAATGAAGCTGTCATTAAGTCCTAGGTTACATAGAGTCTTACTAAGGAGGGAATATGGTCAACGGTGTTGAAGGTCTTTTTGATACCAGTGAGGACTGCCCCAGATAATTGGCCTTTATCCCTAGCCATAAGCATGTCATCAATGAGGGTCCAGATGGCTGTCATAGTGTTACTGAACTGGAGCAGAGGAGGTGTTCCTCAGTGAAGCAGTTAGCCAGTTGGTTGTAGGTTATTTTCTCAAGGATTTATGTAGTGGGGAAGTATAGAGATGGGTCTAAAGTCTGAGGTGGAGAGTTGGCTGCTTGTTTGTGAAGTTTAATTAGGGTGTTTTTTTTCCAGAAATTTGGAAAAAAAGTGTTTATGTATAGTAATAGGTTAAAGATGTGTTTTACTGGGTAGCATATGTATTTAGAGGAGGTTTTAATAAACAATGGGTAAAATATACAAAACAATCTCACCAGCCAAGAATGTAAATATGTAAATGTCCAGAAGCTTGATGTTCAAGGTGGAACCATTAACCAAAGAGTTCACAAATCATGCAAGACCAGCAGCAATAAATTCACACTGAACAAAGATATAATATTAGGTGCTTTTGTCTTTATTCACCAAAGACTTCAGAACAAAGACCACTCAAGACATGTTCATAGGTTCATAGGAGATTACTAAACTAATGGCTTAAAAGCCCTTACAGTCCTAGACAATATAGCCCAATATATGGCCCCTAAGGTCAAGAAGATGGCATGGATTTGTGCCTGTGCCTTGAGTATTTTGCAGATTGCCTCTGTCCATGAGGGAATTGGCACTACCCCAAGTGTAAATTTATGATTTTCCATCCACTGATTCAAACTGTATTTGAAGAGAATAAGGGAAGGGCTCTGCTTGATGTGAATAGGAAGTCTGTTCTAAAGAAGAGGCAATCTCTGAGGCACATGTCTGTCTCTCCAGCATGTTTTGTTTGAGGTACTGACCTAGATTGGGTGAACCTCATGCTGTCTGACTTGCAGATGTGTAGCAACTCTATCAGGCCTGGATTTGTGAGTGCCTTGTAAGTATGTCACCCCAGTTTTAACATGTTTTACTCTAAACACTTAATGTCAACCAATAAAAACATTTTAAACATGTAAGTTTAATAAATACTTAAATACTTAATATTAATTATCTTATTTAAGCCAGGTAAAGTTCCATGGCTGATGTAATCTGCCACAAATCTTCTTTATTTTCTAACGTGCTATTACACTCCCTAAATTTAACCCCTTTTATAAAGCATAACCTCCATTCTATTAGGTTCCTTGTTAAACTTGTTATCATTAGCAATCAGTCTAAACTCTCTAATTCCTTGGCATATAAGAATACTCTTTTACACTTTTTGAATGAATGCTGACAGCATGTACACGTTGCCAGATTCTGGTTTCTTGTATATTCCTGAATTGAGTATCCTTAGTATTTATGTCATCTTATAAGTTAATGTGTAAAAAATTGATAATCATCTTCATTTTTTTTTAAAAAAAGGATGTACTGGTATTAAAAACAATAATAAAATCTATAACTATCATTCCAGATAATAAAAATATAATTAATAAAATGCTTATACTTGACAAGATTATCAAAAATGTACTTTCAAATATACCCTCTGCTTCCCATTCTGCTGTTATAAGATTTGAATATGAGGGGACCATATTAGTCCCCATCACTACACCTTTAATTTGTTTGAAAATATTTTCTTTGAAATAGAAAAATTATTGTCCAAGACCATATTTGTTAGACTTATAGGAGTTTCAATAAATTGGCTGTCAAAATTAGAATGAAGACATAAAACGCCTCTAAATAAATCTAAACCATTATGCTTAGAAATACAAGTGTATAAATATTTTGGTTCCACTTTACAATCTTGAAATACTGAAATCTCGAATTTCAATATCTCAAGACCATAAAGTCAAATGCTTGAAATCCCGAAACCCTGAAACTGCGAAACACAAAATCGCGAACATTAACACACCATACACCACACAACACATACACCATCCTATCCACACTACAACAAATAAACAAACAAAACACACAAAAACACAAATCAACAAACCTACACTACATATAATCAGGGGGGCAAGCCCCCCTGCACTCCCCACTTATATATACTAACTCCGAGATTGCACCAAACAGAAAAAGACATCAAACTCACCACTAGACACCCTACAGCACCCTCACACACACACACACACACACACACACACACACACCACAAATATATAAACACCACCACTTTCAACACTTAAACACTCATATTTTTACCTGCCTACCCTAACCCACACATAAAACTTCCAAACACACTCACATACACTCAAATACCTAAAACCCTAACAAAATGCTCACTTACCTTACATACCAGCCAAATCCACACAGTAAACCGTACATGCTGCACACACTACATCCCGTGACAAATACCAGAACACCATAACCGTGAATTCGACATTTCCGGATTTGCGGTTATGGAGTTACGCAATTTTAAAAATATGACTTAATGGTCTCGAGATACTGAAATTTGAGATTTCAGTATTTTGAGATTAAAAAGTGGAACCAAATATTTTATATCAATTGTGGCAAATAGATATCTTGGATCAGAGGCAATATTTGTCAAACAATCCAAGAAATGCCAACTATCTCTGAAAGGAAAGGAGGGTTTTTTAGCCATCTTTTTGAAAACCTCATCTAAATAAATACTTGTGTAGTCTGTCTTGGAACCTCAAGATGAAATAATCAATCTAAATAGAGAATTTTTTGTGTCTATCAATTTTTGCTATTCTAAAGAAATATCTGAAGCTTGGTTATTCAACTCTAAAAATTTCATATAACATGATATCTAAGCTGCTGTTGTGTACTCAATCTAAAATCATCAGACCTATAAGTTGATATGCAAAATTAATATAACGCTTATCCAAACTCATGTAACTGTTTTTGTCACTAAGTGTTTCACTGGTTTTGTTTTTGGGTCTATATTATATCAGCGAACGCTTAACTTAGCGAAAGATGTATAATCAACCCAAATATGTCGAAACACCTAAATTCTCCTTGGGGAAAAAAATTGCTGCTCTGTAAAAAAAAAAAAAAAAAAAAACACTATGCCCCCTACTTAAATATACCAACTCCAAGATCGCACCATAGTGGAGGATATGGCAAAGTCCCGAAAATGTCCCAGTGATTCTTTTCCCTGGGGAAAAAAAAGCTGTTCTGTGCTTTCGGGATTTATTTCACCATTTTGAATAAAAAGGGTTGATTAAACAGCATTCACTATTTTAAGTGTTCGCTAATTTATTGGGAACCCTTGGTTTTCATATACCTTACTACTTATAAGTGCTACACCTGCACCCATATCTGCTTTCATATGCCATATACTTCCCTTGCTATTTAATTTTTCTATTACCTTCCACTTATTATAAGTCAAATTATAGCATTTCCTATTTGGTTTTGACTGCAGAACTTTTCCGAATTCTTTTACACAGGTTTTTCAAATACAGCCAACTTATTATTTAACATAGGGGTAAATACACTTCTATTTTTTATATACAGATATATATATATATATATATATATATATATATATATATATATATATATATATATATATATATATATATATATATATATATAGATAGATAGATATAAAAGAGAACACAACAAATACATATATAACCAAAGGCACCATTAATGGGGGTGAGGGGGCCCAAGCTAAGTACCTCCCTTAATTATTAATCTCCTCCCCTCCTCCACAGCCAAACAGATCTGCCTTGCAACACAGTACCAACACTTGTGAGTCCCATACCCAGGACCCTACACAACATAGTCACAAAAAGTTAACAGTAACCCATCCCACCTGTACAATGTCAGGATGGTATCAATAACATATCATACAGTACAGTCTGGCTACCATAGGGATTATACAATGTGGAAGCAACAAACATTCCAATGATACATACACACACACACGCAAACAAATATATGCATATATATATACATATATATATATATATATATATATATATATATATATATATATATATACATACACACACACACACACACACACATATATATATATATATATATATATATATATATATATATATATATATATAGATATATATATATAGATATATATGTATATACATATACACACATATACGTATGTTACTACGTATAGATATATATATAGGAAGATACATATTTAGAGGATGCACAGCATATTGAACAGCCAGTATTCCTACAGTTGCCACCTTTTAAAAAGGGCAGTGTATGATTCTTTCATACAAAAGACAATTATTGCATGAAATATATACCCACAGAGAAGTCAAAGAATATGACACCACACACAGGTTTGCATACATAAGAAATGTTTGTGTACTATTACAGTTGTATATGCCATGTCATATAGCTGTTAGGTGTTTGACATACTTACTAACTGAGTAATTCAACTCTCAAGCAGATCATTTTATTCAGTAATCCGAAAGCATAACATATGTTGCTGTCCAGGCCAAGGCCTACAAGTAGTACAACAGTAAAGAAAGACTGGGCCAGAGGATAACAATCAATCAACAGTAAGTAATGCAGGTGTAGTTCAGCAGCCTCCAATTACACTCTGTACTCAACCCCTAGGGAGAAAAGAATTAAGCTGTCACAGTGAAAATGTATCTGCTACATAATGTTTAACTTAAAACATCACTATCACACCGACAAAGAGAACTGTCTGTAAGACAGTAAGCACTAGCCCACCACTGTTCCCATGGTGAAATGTATGAAAATGTACATCCATATACTTTAAGGTGTCTTTACTAATATCCCTCACATGTTGTAACACCTAGGTTATATATGGTGCATACCCCTTCCCCATAGACTGACTTACAGGGGCATATAACAGTGTTACATACACTGACCTCTGAACTGCAGAAGGACACACATGTTTTGTCCAGCTGTAGCCCTCATATATATGGACCGTACCCCACAATTTGTGTGGGAGTCCACAAGATCGCTGGAATGATAGCAGGAATGCCAGCACTAAATAATGATAGGCCACTACTTAACAACCTCTTACTGCATGACATATGGACAAAGCCTGGTATATAGGTTATATATATGGTTGGAGCCGGGCACTTGTTCCACCTTGTGTGATATTGGTTTACTCTTGTTTGCTCTTTCACATGCTGGGGACGCCTGGGAGAGATGGCAGCATTTTTTGTGGCTTGAAGATCATCTTAGGTATTCGGACTGATCATTTACTTCCATTTGGATCACTTTGTTCATGGTATGGTTTATTCATCTGAATTGGGATATTTTTGTGAGTTTGTTGGCCTGCAGTTCACTTTATTCATGAGGAGCTAAACTGGGATTGTATCTGAGCGTGCCATTCTTTCGTACCAAGCGGTTTGAAGTTTGATGACTGAACTTTTTATATGTACGGCCTCTTATTATTTTTTCCATCAGGTAAATACATTTATGGATGGTCTACATTTAGATGCAAGCCTTTATTTAGCTGTTGACTGTGATTGTGAATATAACGTATGAAACTGGGTATATGAGCCGTGATGTCGTGAAGATTTCCTTCATTTCCGCCTGTTTATACATCCAGCCTACGATTTACCCTAGTGACATTTTTTTGCCATTTGGAGGATTGCTATCAACAGAAATAGTTCAATTTTTTTGTTAGGATATCACATCAATAATTGGTTGGACTTCTTGGTTTTGTTTGTGGCTTATGTGTTTCACGAAGTGGATGTACGGACCTCGCAAACCAACAATACCTGATGTACTTTTCCTATTGGCTTACAATTAACAAATTCTGTTTGGTGGTGCTTTGTTTGAACATCTTTTTGAAACATTGTAGATCATTTGCACTATAGCATTTACCATTCAATTGGATGTAATAGACACGGGCTTACCCTGGAATAATATTTTTTGGAACACTAATATTTTCTGATATAGTATTTGGTCTTCCTACGGATGTGGACTTTTTTCCTATGGACACTAGTTGAATGTTTATTAACATTTTATATAAAGTTCATGGGTCAGGGACTGACATGCATTCTCTGATTATTGCATTATACCAACAGATTTGATACATCTATGGTTCTTGTCATACAATTGCATATATTTTTTCTGTCTATAGATAATGCCTTATCAATCTTTGGGGTCAAATCAACTAACTAGAGGATCCGAGTCGTCTTTTGAAACTTTGGGGATTTATGTGGTATATACACCTGACTTGAGAGAGGGCAAATGAACATATAATATAATTTTCTATATCAAAGTTGGATGTTCTATTTTTGATGCATGGTTATACATTTTTTGAATTAATTTTTACCCACATACATGTGGGAGAGTGTCATAGTCAAAATATTTTTTTCTGAGTACAACCGGGCCCGAAACTCCTTGTTTTTAGTTGATATACAGTCAATACATTTCGAATATAACTGGCATTTTTTATGCTTTTTTTTGTTTGGTGGAATCAATAATTTATCACTTCAAGATATTGATTGGATAGCGGCTCCAAGCCAAATTTATATGAATAATATCAAATATTGGCTAAGACGTAGGTCGGCCATAGCCAACCTAAGGCAAGCTAACATCAGTTGATATTATATTGGATGAGACATAAGTCGGCCAATAAATTTGCCTTTTCTCTTTGATATATTGGCTATTTGGATATTGTGGGCCCAACAGATGGCTACATCATAGTCAACAGCAGTTGAGACGTAGGTCGGCTGCCCTATAAGTGATACAATTGGGATGCGGTTATGCTTTTCTTTTTCTTTTTCTTTTTTCATACACAAATAATTTTGAGACTTTCTTTGGGGTTTGGGTCTGGTTTTTGATGCACTCAAATCTAATAATATAATCATGGTTCAAATATAGACATCTAGTCTCTTTTTTGGGGCCTTTATTTGAATAAGTCTTATGTTCATGCACCCCCATCTCAAGTTTATTGATACATAGTTCACAGGATGTCCTTGATGTTGTAACTATTCGATTTATAACTGTTTATAGATATATGTATCTGCATTGCCCTTTAAGTCCTATAGAAATTGCCATTATGACAGACAAAATGGATCTAAAAGGTATTTTACAAGGCTTATCTGCAAATAAGGATAATTTGGAAGCCTTTGGTTTAAATTTATCAGGTTCTGGGGACCCGAACACTAATAAAGGGGATACTAAACATGCTTGTGGCATATTGTTCCAAAAAATTACGAGAAACGTGAGAACTTTAAGAGCCAATATATGGCACTTGAAGCTGTTCAAAGCATACAAGTTAAAAAATATCACCCCTCGAGGACTAAGAATTCGTATTCAGCCTTTAGTAGGCTTGATTGATGAACAACTGTCCAAAGATTGGGCACAAACCCAACATGATGCTTCCATGCTATTTGTGGATACCCTTATTCTATACTATGAACGCATGATAGAATCACAGACTACAGAAGTTTACAATAACTGCTTAGAGGCCCAGGCCTTTGAGCTGGAGGATTTCTATCATAATTAAGTAACAGAATTGGCCAAAGATCTAGCCACTTTAGAAACACAATTAATTAAAAAGAAAACACAAAAATTCCAACGTGATCTGACTGATCACGACAAAGGCAAACCCTTTGTCACTCAGAAAAATGTCAGATTTTTTGAGTCAAATAGCAAAGTAAATAGGAAAAAGAGGCCTAGGTCAATATTGAAGAAAAACATTCAGTCTACTAGTGGCTTTACAGATGATGACACATCCTCTGCCACAGATTATGACTGCCCTTCCAACCAGGGGTCCCCAGTGGTGAAACGGAAAGCATCCACAGACCCTTTAGACCCAGAACACATGGGGGGGGGCAGGAAACACAGGGGAAGGCACATACAGTCTGCAACAGCTATTACAAAAGATAGTGAGTCAATAACAAATGTGCACAACATATCCTATTTTGAATTGTCACCTGTTCACAATAAACTTTTAAATAAGGGTCTAAATTTTGTGCCGACATCTTTTGTTCCCGAACACATACTGGCCAATGAACTTAATGATTTTTGTCGATTGATTAACTTGAAAATATTTTTTGCAGATTCTGATAACTTTCAAAGATCCACTGGGTTCCAGTTTGGGAGATCGAATTTCTAACCACCTATGGATAAGCATGTGGCCATATTTAAAGAATGTGTGACTGAAGATCTGCATTTCTCCCAGGGATATCAACTTACTAGACATAACTTAACCCTACAAGAACAGCAAGCATTAAGGGAACTTAGTTCCAATCATAATATAGTTATTATACCAGCTGATAAGGGGGGAGGTATTGTAATTATGGATCGGGTAATGTATATATCTGAAGCTAATAAACAATTATCAGATGCCAGGTTTTATATACACATGGTGGCGGACCTGACACCTAATTTCAAAACACACATTGATTCTTTTTTAGATATGGCCACACAGGAAGATATTATTGATCAACAAACATGCAAACAACTCAAAGTTTCTGATCCTATTTCACAATATCTATATCTGCTTCCTAAAATTCATAAACATCCGACTTGTCCACCTGGCAGACCAATTGTTTCAGGAAGAGGTTCTCTTACCGAACCTTTATCTGCATTTCTTACTTACTATCTCAAACCACTATTACCAATGGTCAGATCCAGGTTAAAAGATACTATGGAATTTCTAAATATCATTCAAGATACACAGTTGGAATCGGATTGGTGGTTATGTACTTTGGACGTTACCTCCCTCTATACCAGCATACCCCATGATGCTGGTATCTCAGCTATAGCATTTTGGTTGGATTGATTCCAACTTTACACCACTGGATTCAATACCTTTCTAATAAAACTGACTCAATATGTGTTGACCAAGAACATCTTTTATTTTGAGTGACAGGCATATTGGCAAGTGAGGGGCACAGCAATGGGAGCATCCTTTGCTCCAATATATGCAGACCTTTTTATGGGTTTTTTTGAACAACAATTCATATATGATCCTCATAACAACAATTTCATGGCAGAATTAGACATTTGGAGAAGATATCTAGATGATTGTTTGATGGTGTGGTGGGGTGACTCAGGTTTGGCCCAGGAGTTTGTCAAATATTTAAATAACAACATATAGGGTATCCAGTTTACTTTAACTATGCAATATCAAGAAATCATATTTTTGGATGTACTGGTATCCCGACAAACTGACCATACTTTGGCCACCCGTGTCCACAGAAAATTTCCAAAATAGAACACACTCTTGCATGCATCCAGTCATCATCCCCACCACATCATCAACAACATTCCCAAATCTCAATTTATACATATGAAACGTATTTGTTCTTCTCAAAAATCCCTTTCTGAATGTGAACAAGACCTTAGTGATAGATTGATTAATAGAGGATATAACAGATTTCGGATCACTCAAACAATTAATGAGGTCAAATATATGCCCCGATCACAACTTTTACAATACAAACATTTACAAGGGGTATCTAATACTTCTACAACTCAACCCGTTAGATTTGTGACTACATTTGGTAGTAATTCATCGTCATTTAGAGATATTATAAATAACCATTGGGGAATTTTGCGGGCACATGAACATTTGAATGACATACTACCAGAAAGATGTGCCTTTTCTTACCAGAGGGGTCGAACGATAAACTCCTATTTCACACACTATAAGAGATTTAATCCGCCTACATCTAGATAGACCACTCTATTCGGTGACCCATTGACAGGCTGTTTTCCCTGTAGTCACTGCAGTGCATGCAGGTATATGTCTAAGATGATGGAATTCACCAGCTCCAACACCTCTCGGGTATTTCAGATAAGAATTTTTTGTAACTGCAGTACCGATTGGGTGGTATACTTAGCCACCTGCACATGTTTTTCTTGTTATGTTGGCCAAACCTCCAGACCACTAAGACATCGAATAAGTGAACACCTTACTGCAATCAGAACTCAGAAAAAGCACTAATGCTTTATATAAACATACCACGACTCATAAAACAGCACAATTTAAATTTACCATCATTGACAAAATCCACATGCAAAGAATATCTAAAGCAGGCTGGCATGACAGATTAAATAACATGGAATCCTCATGGATCACCAGGTTAGGTGCTTTATTTAAACCTGGATTAAATGAAAACAATTAGTTAATCATTGCTAGCTGCTGACTTTCTACTTTATGTCTTCTGAATTATTGGACTTCACTAGTTTTTTGTCATTGAGTTTATGCTTTATATTTATAAAAACAAGATGGTCCTTATTTCTTTTTATATATAAAATATTTTTAAATATGTTTAATATATTTTTTCAACATTATTATTTTTTGAGTATGCACTTAAATATTGGATTTAGGTGCATACACCTTTAAGCTCTTAAGTATATAAGGAGTGCCAGGATGTACCATTCAAACTTTTTGTTTGCACTGATGAAGGCTGGACTTATAGCCGAAATTGGTTTGCAGTTGTTACTTTTTTGTTTTATGATGCCACAATAAAAATATTTTGGCTTGCCTTTCCTTTGTGCTGGCTCGGTTTGTGGTATTATGATAGCAGGAATGCCAGCACTAAATAATGATAGGCCACTACTTAACCTCTTACTGCATGACATATGGACAAAGCCTGGTATATAGGTGGAGGGCAGAGGCCGAAACACAGGGCCATATTTGCAATATTGTTGTTATACACTGAGAAAGTTGCTGGTGTTACAGAATTGTTTGCAACATACCCTTAGTCAGGAATATGACGTCAGAAACACAAATGGATGTAGCCATGTACTGATAGCACTCAACAGACAGAATGCCTGTGATATATTTGAGACAAGACCTGTGTGGTGGACAGGCAATCCTCTGGCCATCATGTGGATAGGCCCACAGTTGAGAGCTATGCAGACAGACTGCATTCCATGCTAAACTAGTATGTATACACAACCCTGTAACACTAGTGATACACAATGCATATAGCAACACTACTCACACTGTCTCTAAGTCTGGAACCTTATACAAATATGTAGCTGGCCTGAGCCTACAAGCCTCTTGTAAGAGGTATTGCTACCTGCTGTCTGTAACACTGCTGGCCACACACAGGAAGGATGTCTGCCATACAGGAAAGGTAAAGGGACCATGCCCACATGATTTAGGAATTTATAGTAGTGGGTTGCCATGCCAGTGGTAATTGGAAGTACTATACAGCAGGCTGCATGCAGGTAGCAAGTGATGAACACTGATTGGTGCAGAGGCCATCACCTGATCATGTGCATCACCTACAAAATCCATGCTGCAATCTGTTCAAAGCAGCTCAATACATTTATTGGAGAGAGACCGAGATAGACCAGAGAGAGAGAGAGAGAGAAAGGAAAAAAAAAAACAACAAACAAACAAACATCCATCCACACAGCAAACTGTATCCAGAAGAGACAACATTCCCACAACAGGTATGTAAAGCATATATGCATGTAATTGAATGTAGTACTTGGTCCATAATAATGGGACAGATGATGTGGAATGATATATATGTACCGTCAGGTGTTGTTGTAATGATGTTTCGCTGAACAACTGCTATGGACAATAGTGTCTGTCCCTGTGGGCAGTGGCCCATACCTGTCAACTGTGCAGATAAGCACTGACTAACAAGATGTATATCATCATAGTGTGTGTTGTGTACTGCAAGACATGTATATTAGTGTGGCCAATAGCTGGTCATGGAAGTAATGCCGTTATGATGGACACGTGAGTTTCAGAACCCACCACTTGCAGGACAGTCATGTTACTGTATAATGTAGCATGCACAAATGCCATAGTTGTCTAACAGGCTTACCCGCAATCTGTCCCTATATATACCCCCCCAATGTTAGGCTGTGTCCACATATGGCACCTGTCTCTGTTGTAGCAAGGCAGAATAGTGCAGCTGTGCAGGAAGGAGAGTTAGAGAGTGTGGACCTGATGTCTGAATGCACCTCATATATAGGTGTACACACATATATATATATATATATATATATATATATATATATATATATATATATATACACACACACAGATATATATATATATATATATATATATATATATATATATATATATACACACACACACACACACACACACACACACACACACACACACACATATATATATATATATATATATATATATATACACACACAGACACACACACACACACACACACACACACACACACACACACACACACACACATACACACACACACACACACACACACACACACAACTCATAATATATATCTACACATATCTAGATATATATATGTGCATGTCTACATATATACAAACACACA
Source organism: Protopterus annectens (assembly GCF_019279795.1). Lineage (NCBI taxonomy): Eukaryota > Metazoa > Chordata > Ceratodontiformes > Protopteridae > Protopterus > Protopterus annectens. The sequence goes on from NC_056736.1 coordinate 646,096,184, forward strand.
CACATATTTATATAAATACATGTCCCCTACTCTTGAATGACAGTGCTGCACGATATGTTTGAGGGAAAATCACACATATCAATACACACACATACACACACACATATATATATATATATATATATATATATATATATATATATATATATATATATATATATTTACAGCAGTAAGTGGGTGCAAAATGGATGGTTATGTCAGGTGTGAACCCCATGTTGGGAACACATTGCCCTTGTTTGTGAAGGTGGAATTGGTAATTTGGGAATGGTTAGTAGGTATATTTGAGGAGGTAGGTTGGGTTGGAAGGCAGAGAAGACAGCATGCAGGGGCGGTATATGACACATGTGGGTAAACACCCTAGATGAGGAGTGTTGTCTGGGATGTGGAAGCCCATGAGCCCCCATATGGAAACAATGGGACCAAGGTCCCCACCCATGGGCAGTCACAACATCAGCTTCATGTCCCTGAAGGTGCCTGGGCTGGGGGCTGAGCAGGAGGAGCTGTTGGACCCTGTGAGTGTGTACTGAGGGCCTCAAGGTGCTGGAGCTCCCTATGCACCAGACCCTGGACCTGACTTCGGGTGACAGGATCCTGTCTGTGTGTGCTCCCGGGGGGGGTGAACACCATCTCCTGAGGTGGTTCCACATGAAGGTAGTGCAAGACCAGTAGATGAGGTGGTCCCAGGCTGGGTTCCACATGTGATGTGGCCTGGTAACATGGCCAGATGAGGTGGGAGATGTGGTTCTGCTGGCAACTGTTTCCCAAACATGCTATTGTGTCACTGTTATAGAACATATGTGGGTAGTATTAGTCCACACATTCCCATGATTGTGTCTAACAGCATGCATAGATATCCCCATTAACACAAAACAACAGATGTGCAGCAGTCACATAGCAAACAGAACACATGCATATATGGAACCATGGTGGCCTTACAATGGCATGCAGATGACATTGTCCGTAACAGGCGACCAATGATAGTGTTCCAACATGGAACATGACTACAGACACATAGCACAAATTGTTGTACAATACGATATATGTCCCAATGATAGATCTTCTGTAGACATACCTGCTGAGTTGAGTGATCAGATTGTTCTTGCAGATATGGTGAGGGGGAGACAGAGATGTGTATATTAACAACTATGATAACCTTGCAGTATGAGGTCCTCAGACTGTTTCCCTCTTTATGTCTTTCAGGTAATATGTCGAGGGAACGCCTGCCAATGTACACAGTGGAGGAGAATAATGTCATCATCTCATACCTGGTGCAGCACTGCAACACCTTATTTGGCCGTACAGCTCATGATTTGCAAGAGAGGTCCACCCTGTGGAACTATATTGTCCACAGGGTAAACGATGTTGGCCTGCATAACTGCAGTTATGAGTAGTCCGACATCGATGCACCGATCTACTTCATCATGCCCGTCAGCATCCTGCTGCGGTTAGGGGGGACCAACTTGCAATGGGGGGGTCATGCCATCCAGCCCCTCTGACACATGGGAGCTCCTTGCCAGCCTCAGCGCACCTGCCCACCAGCAAACACAAAATCTGACGGAGAGCATAGTGGAGGTGGATGCTAGCCACACAATGCCAGAGGAGCATGCAGGTAAGGCCACAGGGCATATCAGTGGACCACTGTTGAGTATCTATTCACATCTGTAGAGTTAGATCATGCATATGTGAGATGAAATATATATAGTCTTTTGCTGCATTGTAGTAATAAACAGATGTGCATAATCTGTAGTATTGTGGGCTTGTACTGTTGATGTACTGTAATGCTGCGCCCACCCTGTACCAATGCGACAGGTGTGGCTACTGACATCACATCTCTCACACAATTATATAAGTCCCTCTGGTATACCTCCAGGGCAGCAGCCTGTAGCAGATGAGTAGGCCATAGTTGTCAAGCATCTGCAAAAAGGCTGAGGGTGGGGAGGGGGTGTCATCATGACACAACAGTGCACTGAAGCAGAGATCCAAAGGATGCTACAAATGGCTGTATCTGCATACAGTCAAGGTCAGGTACTGTGGCAGACATAACCCTGACTCCCCAGCAATAGTGTCGGCACTGTGTGACCTCCAAGGGATGTGCACATGAGTTGACCTTGCAATCATGCAGAGTTGGGGACATTTGTAGGGCAGACTGATCAAATACTGGTAAATGCAGATGGCCCATGCTAGTATACCCCTGCCAGGAATAGTGACTGCTGTAGTACACATAATAGTAGGTGGAACAAACCATCATGATAAAAGAGTGCGCACATATGCACCCACAAAGTGTATGCATCTCAATCAGCATCTGCACAACTAACACATTTAAGCAATGACGTACAAGTCTTAAAGTGCATTTCTTGTTTCCCCTCACAGGTGGCATGGTAGGTCAGGGTCTCTCCTGCAGGCAATCTGATGTTGGTGGCCATACAGACACTGAAAATTATGATAGGTGTGATAAGCCACCAGCAGGGTTTGTCAGAGGCCAAAGCTGCACCATCATTTGACATCCTGCTGTTATCCACCCCATCCCCGCACACAGTCACAATGCCTATACATACCCCATCACCAGTGGCCATAGCAGAGGGACAATTGGTGTTTGGTGTCATTTGACTGGACAGTGTGGTATCTATGGCACATGTCTGGACACAGCAGCCATAGCTGGATGTCCGGTGAGGTACCACATAGGCAGATGTACAGGGGTGCTCATTGGAGAGCTACTGGTCATCATGCCCCTGAAGTGCCACACCTGCTACCACCAGGCGCATGTTTGGCTGTCATGGAGGTGCAGGCATGCATGGAAAAGTACACAAGACAGGCTCTGAGGCTGCAGAGGGCTACTCATTCAGCTGTTACAGGCAACATCCGTGATCTTGCAGGTGCCCTCCCTTATTTTACAGAGGTCATGGATAGATGGTGGGGGTGAGATGTTGGGACTCCTTGACCATGGACTGTCCGTGCTCGAGCATGTGGTGGGACTGGTGTGATGGCCATGTGGATATAGGCCAGCAACACCAACAGCTGGAGGTCAAGGATGTGCAAGGACACCAAGCCACTCCTGTCGTGGAAGTACCAGCCCCAGCACTGCAGGGGGGTGCTGTCCACACCACACCACAGCAGGTCACATGCACGTGGCCCTGGCAAGTCCCAGGAGAGACCTGGTTCCATTGCACATATAGAGTACCATATCATGGCTTGTAACTGGACGTGCACGTGGAACCCCTGGCAGGCACAGTTCTTGTGTCTGTGGCTGGAGGTGGTGAACTGCACACCCTGCCAGGTTTGATTTGCAGCTGTCCAACAAACACCCGTAGAGGGCAGCCACATGGCAGAACTCTGTGAATGCATACTCACATACAATACAAACACAGCCAGGGCAACCCCATGCCTACACACACCACATCGCCATGACCATATCAATAATTAAACCCCTCACTCACACACATGGTATCAAACGTATGTCTCAGCCTAGGTCTCTGGCAAACCAACAACACACCCTGTGCATATGATGATACCTGTGCCACATCCTGTAATGCTGCATTTACCCTGTACCAATGCCACAGGTGTGGCTACTGACATCACATCTCTCACACAATTATATAAGTACCTCTGGTATACCTCCAGGGCAGCAGCTTGTAGCAGGTGAGTATGGTGTTTCTTCAGGTTTGCCAATACACCGGTCATGTTATGGCCATGGTATATTCCATGCACACATTTAACACACCTACCCATAATGCATGCTGTACATGTTCATGTATTGTTGCTGTTAACTGCACTGCATCACAGCGGTCACCATGATGATGTATCTGAAGGATATGTCAGTAATATAACTAACATCCTGTCACTGCAAAATGTGTGCACAGACATGTAAATGGTGGAACAAATGGCCTACATGTGTGCACAGAAATGAACATAATGGTGGGACAAATGGCCTACAGTAGGGAAATGTGTGAAACATCACCCTTATACAGTGCTTCAATAGTGTATATACTTATATTACAATGGCAACTGTTACAAATCTACACTACAGCATATCATAATACTGCAGTCCACAACCCTTACAATCTGCAATGTGGTCCTAACATGAGCAATGAATGTGTAATATTGAATCCTATGTTAGGACAGCAAATATGGGGAATACATACCTTCACAAACACTGGAAGCATATGTGTGCATGGGTCTACCTGACATGGTCGACAGTTCATATGGTCGACAGTTTATTTGGTCGACAGTTCATTTGATCGACAAGCATTTTAGGTGGGGGGCTTTGCCCCCCACACCCCCCAATGTAGGGGGCTGTGCCCCCCACACCCCCCCAACTATATATATCAACTCCAGGGTTGCACAACATTGGAGAAGGGGCAAATCTGCTTGTCGATCAAATGAACTGTTGACCAAATCAGTGTCGATCATATGAACTGTCGACCATGTCAGGTACATCCGTGTGCATACACTCCAGATAACATATAGTGGAAGCAGCCTTTGAGGGACTGACAGCATGCATTCTTCATGAGTATGGACATTCCAGCAAGCACAGGTCCCCAATATCACACCAATAAATGGTCTGCTGTCCAAGACATTTGACCATCAAATGTGCCCACTTACCTGCAATAGAGGCAGCTGTAGCTTGCACACATCTTACATGCCATGGCATGGATCCCGTACCCAACAGGTAGCACCCAGGAGTTGGACATGTAGCCATACCTCGCCATTGCATATACCATGGCAAACAGTGCAGACAATCATGTATGTGGCGAGGATGTATGGGACAGGATTAATGTAGAAAATAAACAGATGGTCATCCAAGGCAGATGACATCACAAGTTGCAAACCGGCCATGCAGGCTGCCTAGTAACATGCCACAGCACTGAGGGAATTGCAGAAATGTCTAGCAAGTACTAGCTGTGAAGTACCCATGTCAGCAATTTCCTGGACTCTGCATAAGTGTGGCCCATGGGTTGGGGTAATCAGATGGGACAGTTGTACCACAGGAAATATCAGCCAGGCCTCTCTACAGGTAGTGTATGCATAACAGAAAAGGTCCCCAAAAGGCATGCATTGCAATGTGTACTGATGCACCAAGACCACACTAGAAACCTACAGACAGTATCAATTAAGATACATGTGCTGCACAACCAACACCTCACCCCACCTCAGGGGCACCATCCCCATCTGTACCTTGTCAGTGCCAGTGTACACCTGTATGTTTGCCATTCATTAGCTGGGACTAGGCTGGTACACATGATGTTCAGTGTTTGGGACACTGCAAAATGACACACATGTGTAGGCCATAGTTGTCAAGCATCTGCAAAAAGGCTGAGGGTGGGGAGGGGGTGTCATCATGACACAGCAGTGCACTGAAGCAGAGATCCAAAGGATGCTACAAATGGCTGTATCTGCATACAGTCAAGGTCAGGTACTGTGGCAGATATAGCCCTGACTCCCCAGCAATAGTGTCGGCACTGTGTGACCTCCAAGGGATGTGCACATGAGTTGACCTTGCAATCATGCAGAGTTGGGGACATTTGTAGGGCAGACTGATCAAATACTGGTAAATACAGATGGCCCATGCTAGTATAACCCTGCCAGGAATAGTGACTGCTGTAGTACACATAATAGTAGGTGGAACAAACCATCATGATAAAAGACTGCACACATATGCACCCACAAATTGTATGCATCTCAATCAGCATCTGCACAACTAACACATTTAAGCAATGACGTACAAGTCTTAAAGTGCATTTCTTGTTTCCCCTCACAGGTGGCAAGGTGGGTCAGGGTCTCTCCTGCAGGCAATCTGATGTTGGTGTCCATACAGACACTGAAAATTATGATAGGTGTGATAAGCCACCAGCAGGGTTTGTCAGTGGCCAAAGCTGCACCATCATTTGACATCCTGCTGTTATCCACCCCATCCCCACACACAGTCACAATGCCTATACATACCCCATCACCAGTGGCTATAGCAGAGGGACAATTGGTGGTCGGTGTCATTTGACAGGACAGTGTGGTATCTATGGCACATGTGTCTGGACACAGCAGCCAAAACCGGATGTCCGGTGGGGTACCACATAGGCAGATGTACAGGGGTGCTCATTGGAGAGCTGCTGGTCATAATGTCCCTGGCAGAAGTGCCACACCTGCTACCACCAGACGCATGTTTTAGGCTGTCATGGAGGTGCAGGCATGCATGGAAAAGTACACCAGACAGGCTCTGAGGCTGCAGATAGCTACTCATTCAGCTGTTACTGGCAACATCCATGATCTTGCAGGTGCCCTCCCTTATTTTACAGAGGTCATGGATAGATGGTGGGGGTGAGATGTTGGGACTCGTTGACCATGGACTGTCTGTGCTCGAGCATGTGGTGGGAGTGGTGTGATATCCATGAGGACATAGGCCAGGAACACCAACAGCTGGAGGTCAAGGATGTGCAAGGACACCAAGCCGCTCCTGTAGTGGAAGTACCAGCCCCAGCACTGCAGGGGGGTGCTGTCCACACCACACCACAGCAGGCCACATGCACGTGGCTGTGGCAAGTCCCAGGGGGGACCTGGTTCCATTGCACATATGTCATTATCAGGGGAGAGTACCATATCATGGCTTGTAACTGGACGTGCACGTGGAACCCCTGGCAGGCACAGTTCTTGTGTCTGTGGCTGGAGGTGGTGAACTGCACACCATGCCAGGTCTGGTTTGCAGCTGTCCAACAAACACCTGTATAGGGCAGCCACATGGCAGAACTCTGTGCATGCATACTCACATACAATACAAACACAGCCAGGGCAACCCCATGCCTACACACACCACATCGCCATGACCATATCAATAATTAAACCCCTCACTCACACACATGGTATCAAACGTATGTTTCAGCCTAAGTCTCTGGCAAACCAACAACACACCCTGTGCATATGATGATACCTGTACCACATCCTGTAATGCTGCATCCACCCTGTACCAATGCCACAGGTGTGGCTACTGACATCACATCTCTCACACAATTATATAAGTCCCTCTAGTATACCTCCAGGGCAGCAGCCTGTAGCAGGTGAGTATGGTGTTTCTTCAGGTTTGATAATACACCGGTCATGTTATGGCCATGGTATATTCCATGCACACATTTAACATACCTACCCATAATGCATGCTGTACATGTTCATGTATTGTTGCTGTTAATTGCACTGCATCACAGTGGTCACCATGATGGTGTATCTGAAGGATATGTTAGTAATATAACTAACATCCTATCATTGCAAAATGTGTGCACAGACATGTAAATGGTGGGACAAATGGCCTACATGTGTGCACAGAGATGAACATAATGGTGGGACAAATGGCCTACAGTAGGGACATGTGTGAAACATCACCCTTATACAGTGCTACAACAGTGTATATACTTCTATTACAATGGCAACTGTTACAAATCTATACTACAGCATATCACAATACTGCAGTCCACAACTCTTACAATCTGCAATGTGGTCCTAACATGAGCAATGAATGTGTAATATGGAATCCTATGTTAGGACAGCAAATATAGGGAATACATACCTTCACAAACACCGGAAGCATATGTGTGCATGGGTCTACCTGACATGGTCGACAGTTCATATGGTCGACTGTTTATTTGGTCGACAATTCATTTGACAGATTTTGATGGGGGCCTGGGCCCACCCCCCCCAATGGCTGGCCCCCACACCCCCCCACCTATATATATCAACTCCAAGGTTGCACAACAATTGGGGAGGGGGCAAATGTCGATCAAATGAACTGTCGACCAAATCAGTGTCGATCATATGAACTGTCGACCATGTCAGGTAGACCCGTGTGCATACACTCCAGATAACATATAGTGGAAGCAGCCTTTGAGGGACTGACAGCATGCATTTTTCATGAGTATGGACCTTCCAGCAAGCACAGGTCCCCAATATCACACCAATAAATGGTCTGCTGTCCAAGACATTTGACCATCAAATGTGCCCACTTACCTGCAATAGAGGCAGCTGTAGCTTGCACACATCTTACATGCCATGGCATGGATCCCGTACCCAACAGGTAGCACCCAGGAGTTGGACATGTAGCCATACCTTGCCATTGCATATACCATGGCAAACAGTGCAGACAATCATGTATGTGGCGAGGATGTATGGGACAGGATTAATAGGAAATAAACAGATGGCCATCCAAGGCAGATGACATCACAAGTTGTAAAATGGCCATGAAGGCTGCCTAGTAACATGCCACAGCACTGAGGGAATTACAGAAATGTCTAGCAAGTACTAGCTGTGAAGTACCCATGTCAGCAACTTCCTGGACTCTGCATAAGTGTGGCCCATGGGTTGTGGTAATCAGATGGGACAGTTGTACCACAGGAAATATCAGCCAGGCCTCTCTACAGGTAGTGTATGCATAACAGAAAAGGTCCCCAAAAGGCATGCATTGCAATGTGTACTGATGTACCAATACCACATTAGAAACCTACAGACAGTATCAATTAAGATACATGTGCTGCACAACCAACACCTCACCCCACCTCAGGGGCACCATCCCCATCTGTACCTTGTCAGTGCCAGTGTACACCTGTATGTTTGCCATTCATTAGCTGGGACTAGGCTGGCACACATGATGTTCAGTGTTTGGGACACTGCAAAATGACACACATGTGTAGGCCATTGTCAAGCATCTGCAAAAAGGCTGAGGGTGGGGAAGGGGTGGCATCATGACACAGCAGTGCACTGAAGCAGAGATCCAAAGGATGCTACAAATGGCTGTATCTGCATACAGTCAAGGTCAGGTACTGTGGCAGACACAACCCTGACTCCCCAGCAATAGTGTCAGCACTGTGTGATCTCCAAGGGATGTGCACATGAGTTGACCTTGCAATCATGCAGAGTTGGGGACATTTGTAGGGCAGACTTATCAAATACTGGTAAATACAGATGGCCCATGCTAGTATAACCCTGCCAGGAATAGTGACTGCTGTAGTACACATAATAGTAGGTGGAACAAACCATCATGATAAAAGAGTGCACACATATGCACCCACAAATTGTATGCATCTCAATCAGCATCTGCACAACTAACACATTTAAGCAATGACGTACAAGTCTTAAAGTGCATTTCTTGTTTCCCCTCACAGGTGGCAAGGTGGGTCAGGGTCTCTCCTGCAGGCAATCTGATGTTGGCATCATACAGACACTGAAAATTATGATAGGTGTGATAAGCCACAGGCAGGGTTGTCAGTGGCCAAAGCTGCACCATCATTTGACATCCTGCTGTTATCCACCCCATCCCCGCACACAGTCACAATGCCTATACATACCCCATCACCAGTGGCTATAGCAGAGGGACAATTGGTGGTTGGTGTCATTTGACAGGACAGTGTGGTATCTATGGCACATGTGTCTGGACACAGCAGCCATAGCCGGATGTCCGGTGAGGTACCACATAGGCAGATGTACAGGGGTGCTCATTGGAGAGCTACTGGTCATCATGCCCCTGGCAGAAGTGCCACATCTGCTACCACCAGACGCATGTTTTAGGCTGTCATGGAGGTGCAGGCATGCATGGAACAGTACACAAGACAGGCTCTGAGGCTGCAGAGGGCTACTCATTCAGCTGTTACTGGCAACATCCGTGATCTTGCAGGTGCCCTCCCTTATTTTACAGAGGTCATGAATAGATGATGGGGGTGAGATGTTGGGACTCATTGACTGTGGACTGTCCCTGCTCTAGCATGTGGTGGGAATGGTGTGATGGCCATTTGAACATAGGCCAGGAACACCAACAGCTGGAGGTCAAGGATGTTCAAGGACACCAAGCCGCTCCTGTAGTGGAAGTACCAGCCCCAGCACTGCATAGGGGTGCTGTCCACACCACACCAC
>NC_056736.1:646111062-646156062 GCF_019279795.1 Protopterus annectens
AGTCTGATATCTCACTGACTTATCAGGTATGATGTCAATAAATACTAGTGTACATAACATATGCACCTCTTACTGCATGACATATGTACAAAGGTTGATGGAGTTGTGGCTGGAGGCACAAACACAGGGCCAATATTGACATGTTGCTGTGATAACCTCATACATTTACTGGTGTAACAGGGTTTGTTGTGACATATGTCCTATGAGGGATATGAAGTCAGTAACTTTCATGGCTGTCACCATGTACTGACTGCAATCCTCACACTATGCTTCTGCAGTTCTAAAGACAGGTAATCTGTGAGTAACCCAACACATGTAAGACACCAAACACTGGCCAGTCTGCAGATAGCCCTACAAGTGGGAGTTTTCTCAACCACATAACTCTGGGTAATACAAGGGTTGCTGATATTGTTCCCCAATCCATAATGTCACATGTAGGGGTATGGATTGTCTACACTAGCCTCTCTGCTGTTTGACATATGTTGTCCTTGTAATGTAGACATTGTGACATATAATAGGCACACCATATAAGAAATTTGCAAAACTCCACAATGAGTCCTGCTATCATGACAAACACACACAGAGTCTCACAGTAGCCATGTCTGGGATTAGAACTCCTACCTAGCTAGTACATCACACTAGAGCATTACACAATTATGGCATGTGCCATGGAGCTTACAGGGCTACTTTTTCCCCAAAGGTGTATTTCAAGGTGAATGACATCAGCAGGCTTGCCAAAGTAGGGCAATGTAAATTGTAGTGACTATGAATGGCCTCAAAAGCATTGATCCCTACACAAAAAAAACAAACAGATACACAGAGTTTCATAGTTGCCATGTCTGGGATTAGAACTCCTACCTAACTAGTACATCACACTACAGCATTACACAATTATAGCATGCATCACAGAGCTTACTGGGCTACTTTTTCCCCAAAGGAGTATTTCAAGGTGAATGACATTAGAAGGCTTGTCAAAGTAGGGCAATGGGGAGTGTAGTGACTGTGAATGGCCACAAAAGCATTGACCCCTACACACACAGTCACACAGTTACCATGTCTGGGATTAGAACTCCTACCTAACTAGTACATCACACTATAGCATTACACAGTTATAGCACACGCCACAGAGCTTATAGGGCTACTCCTTCACCAAAGGTGTATTTTAAGGTGAATTACATCAACAGGCTTGCCAAAGTAGGACAATGGGGAGTGCAGTGTGTGTGCATGAGCCATAAACCATTTATCTGGAAGCAGACACACAACACTCAGTCACACACAAGTTTAAATGTAACAGGTATGTGTATACAACTGCTAGATAAATGATGACTTGTACAGTCATGTTACACAGTTATCACAAGCACCACAGACACTATAGTGCTGAGGGATACCAGAGGCAAATATCTACGGTGATTGACATTTGCACATAATGTGGTTTTAGCCAATTGGATGTGTGCTGGGTGGGACAGGCCTCATGATGGGAGGGTCTTTGTCACTGTCTGTCACTCTCTTCCACACATCTATGTATGTGTAAGTTTGGCCTATTATAGTGTGTTGTCTTTGGATATATGTGTGTATTCCAATCCAATGTGTGTGCAAAGCATGACTGGTGTGCAATGTGGTGTGTGAGCACAAACACCTGCAACCATACCTCTCAAGTGTACCTCATTACGAGGAACGTACCTCATTTGGGGTCTTAAAAAGTTCATGTTCCTTAAAGTTCCTCAAAGTTCCACATTGAAAGAGTCTGTCACACATTCAGTATTAGGAATATTTTAAAGTGAAATCCATGGTAAATAGAAATTAATCATATTAATTCATTACAGGATCTTCTTTATGAGTAAAACCAGCATATTTAACCATCCTATGACCTTCCTAGTTGAAGTTGTTAGTAAGCCATTAGTATGTGTTCCACATTTTGCCCATTTGTTCCACATTATGAAGGTGAGTGTTCCTCATTTTGGAGATGGAAGGTTGAGAGCTATGCCTGCAACTGTCAGATATGTATAGTCCACTTTTGTTGCCAGACATGGGCTTCATTTCTGTAAGTGTGGGAGCATGCTTAGTATGACCTTTCATTATTTTGTTGTCAGACATATGCTTCATTTCTCTAAATGTGGGAGAATGCCCAATGTGACCTTCTGTATTGAATGTGTGAATCCATTATAGGTAAGTTGTACTCCAGTGCAGGCTTTTGTGTTCTACACCTACAGCTAACAACCTGTTTCTGTGGAATATCTGCAGATTGGTTGACAATATGGGGTCACAATGGACAAAGGATAGTGGGATACTGTAGGTAATTTTGTCTGTGCTGCTTCTGCTACATAGTTTTCATGTTAGCAGAGATATTCAGACATATGTACTGTTTTACACTGTGATGATTTATGTCATCAACTACTGTCAGGTATACATATTTGCTTGCAGTAATTACCTGGGGAACACAAGATGAATGAAGCTGTGTCCAGTATTGTCGTCTGCAGCGTACATATTCTTGCACAATCATGCCATTCCGGAGGGGAAGCTGCAGACACTTGCTGATGGGTCTGTATAAATGGTTCAGCACCTTGGTAGAGTGGTGGTTGAGGATCCCATGCTTGTACATCCATCAACATGACAGTATGGTCATATCCTGCTGTGTTCATAACTCACAGCTGTACAGATTTACACAGGTTACCCAGAGGCAGGGCTCATCTTTCTGGTCATTACCCCTTTACATTGTGGTTTAAAAGCAGGTTTGTAGCCACCCATTCCTGTGTTTTCAGGCAGGGATAGTATGTGCACACGGCTGAGTTTCAGACTTCACAAAACTCCATGGCATCCATGGTCCTACCCCCCCCCCCCGCTATTCTATCCACTTCTGAACATTATGCAAACATTATCTGATAAGTTCCCTATAGTTATCACTTCATTCCAGTATTTTGCAGTTGGTCCACAGTTCATGCAGTAGGACATGGTGGACATGCTACTTGGATTTGTTGACATGGCCTTGCATTTGGGTTCTGTGGACTGTGTTATGTTGTTATTTGGAAGTCTATGAGATAACATACATTGGCAGTACGGGTGTGACACAGGCCTTTGACAGAGGACTGTAGGGCTTTCAGTAGTGATGCAGGCCATCTGTAGCAGACTGTTGCATTGTGTCACTCCTACAGTCCCAGGCCGCAAGCCACTATATTCCCCTGGGGTGACACGGTAGGTGTGCAAGGTGTTAATGTCAATAGTTTCTGTTCTTATTGATCCAGTGGTGTGGATGCTGGTAGGGTGCTGCTTACAGCTAGGGACACACCTGCATGGGACACCTCTTCAGCATGCTGTATTCTGTGGCTATTTCCATACAGAGGTGGGGTCATATTGTACTCATTCCCAACAGCAGGGATAAGACCTCTGAGGTACCTGTGCCTGATGGTGGGGTGAGCTGGGTGCATGTGTGCTATGGACGCTACTTGTAGCTGATTCACAGATATAAGTGGGGCATTCCACTTATGCTGGCTTGTGCAGGGACATCAGCAGTTTCTCAGTACTTCATACCTCTGACTTTTGTGGTATGCCAGTGTTTGGCCAGACAACATCAGTATTCCATAGTACAAACCCAAATAACGTGCTGCTAACCTGTATGTACAATTCCAAAGGTGTGTCCATTTGACAATAACATTTTATACACTCACTGTCTAGGGTACTTCCACCTGTGTACTGTTTGTATGTCTGGGCCCACATTCATGCCATATCTGTCTTTCAGATGGTGACAGATATTACATCCGAACAATTAGTATGGCTTACTGCTGGAATGTGTCTTGCTTGGATGCATTGTGTTTGGCACTGCAGTTGTGAGAACTTGGCCCTGTCATCGACAGTACTGATGAATGGCCATCAGGACACAACACACCATGCTACATGCTGACAACTCTCACACAATATACAACACACACCAACCTAACACACACAGCCCCTGGATATTGTACATGTGCTACTATCTATCCTGCTACTTTGGCTGGCTCAGGTAATCTGTGCTCCACTGTTATTATACCTAGACATACATGTTACTACATTTCTACATAGGATTGTGGGGGCACACCTGACAACTGTACACATTTGCTATGACTGTACTGGTATTTCAGGTACTCCATTTCATTCTGTATTCTGACCTATCATGCAGACTAGAGGCATATCAGTGTACTACAGTTCTTAGGTTTTATTGACCTACATTTCAGTTTCAGACTTCTTACCCTTCAGAACTAACATCCCACTGCCTGACCTGTTGTAGTCTGTCTGTCTGTGTAGGTCTGGAGGGGGGCTGTTCTCCATAGCCATCAATCAGAGGCCTTAGCACAGCCTTTTTTTGTGTTTGTCTATGCCTGTCCTGCTGGCTGAGACTGTTGTTGGGTATGTGAGCCTCACTGACTGGCATGTGTGTGTCCTGTGGACACACATTTGGCCCACCACCTTTCCTGCAGTGTGTTTTGTCACCTTGTCTAGTACTGGCTACTATGGTGATACCAGTATTTGTTACAGATTTCATGCTGCCAATATAGGTGTCTACTATTGGCTGGCATCTCATTCAGCCACCCAGTTCCCTTGCATGCTCACATCCATACCATACATACAAGTAACAGAACATACTACTCCATTCAATAATTGACAGGGAGAGTGACTTACCTTGTGGGTGTGCCAGTACTGAGGACGGTGCTGGAGGGCTGACTATGTCGGATGCACAAAGTACACTCCCTATACATGGTTAAGCACATTTAGTGTCATGTTTGGCATTCCTTTTACTGTATGTGCAAGTCAGAGAGATGTGTCATTCCCTAGGTTCCTACCGTGTCAGTGTATGTGCTATGCGTAGCCTCTTTGCCAAAGCCTGGGCATACTGGGCATGCCTCCTTCTGCCTACTGGGGCAGGCGCAGGTTCTTCCTCCTCTGAATCACTCTGTGCCTGTGCAGACCTTGGAAATGGTGGGGGGGCTGTGTGGCTCTGCCCCATGCTGTTCCTGCTGCAGCTGTTTCCGCAGGATCATATTGTGTAGCATGGCACATACAATGACAATTTGGGTACATGTAGCTGGTGAGTACTGCAAGGCTCCACCGGATATGTCCAGGCATCAGAACCATGACTTGAGCATCCCAAACACATGCTCTATTATGATTCTGGTTTGTGTGTGTGCCTCATTATGGAGTTCTTGTTCGGGTGTGTGAGCATTTCTGATGGGTGTCATCAGCCACGGCTCCAGTGCATAACCAGCATCCCCCACTAGGTGGCCATATGGGATGTCCCCATTGACAAATCTCTGGTATAGCTGCATCATATGCCAGATGCCAGATGTGGGAGTCGTGATAGCTTCCAGGGCTGCCAGCACACACGTTCATTATAATGCCCTGGACATCGCACACAACCTAGCAGTTGATGGAGGGGAAGCCCTTGCTGTTTATTTAGAGTCTACCCTGCTTGCCAGGTGGTGCTTTGATGTGTATGTGCATGCAGTCTATAGCACCCACTACCTCAGGGTATTCTGCTATTTGGTGGAAGAGATGCATATTGCTGGTCAATGCCTCATGGGTGTTGAGGAAATATATGTGCTCACCAGCATGTGCTGACATGGCATCCAGGAACTGGAGGAGTACCCTGAATGCTGATGCCTGTGAGATCCTCATGATATCCCCAGTTGGCCTTTGGAAGATACCTGTGGCCAGTATTCTTAGGCCTACACATACCTTGGTATCCACTGGAATGGGTTACCCTCTGTTGGTTCTGTGTGTGAGGCGTGGCTGGCACAGTTCAACAATTTGCTGTAGGAGGTCCCTGTCCACCCTATAGTGCTCCACTATCTCCAGCTCATGTAGCCCCTGTTAGGTTACCCTGGGTCTGTACACTCTTCTTCTCCGCGCTGTGGGTTGGTCATCAGCATTCTCATCCTCACCACCCTCAGCCTCTTCCACATGTTGATTTATGAGAGTGAATGCAGCCTCTGTCATTTTGTTGCTTTTGTTATGTACAATTTCTTCATTTGTGTACGCCAGTGGTGTAGAGTTTGTGAGAAAAACCAGAGGAAAAGGTGTTTGCATAGCTTATAGTAGTGTGCTGGGCTGGGCTGCTGCCTGGGTAATTGGCTGATTCTGATATATTTCACCTGCCAGTTATGCTAGTTCTCCTTGATTACCTTCCTACTGCTGTTTTCCCTTCCCATTGCCCTTCTGTTCAAGCCCAGAGGCGTGCTGCTCAAACACAGTGCTCAGATGTGCATGGAGCTGTTATTTCCTGGTTTACTTTTTTTTTTTAAAAACCTAGTGCACGGCACACACACCCTTTAGGCAATGTAAAGTGTGCTTGGCAGCTTCAGACACACCCCCTTCCTTAGCTCTGCTAAGCTAAGGGCAAACCTGAGTCACAGGGCTCCAATAAGCTTACAGTATGACTGACACACCCCTCTATGATGTCAGCTACCTTTTAGACTTGCACCATGGTCTTCCTGCACCTACACGGTTGGGTGCAGGCTAGCCATGAGGGGAAATCTGTGATTCAGTATCATTCCTCTTATTTGCATAGGATTACCTGCTAAGTGGTGCTGCGGTAGCGTTGTCACCTCACAGTCAGAAGCTGTCCGGTTCGATTGTCAGCTAGAGCATCTTCTGCGTGGAGACATGCGTGAATGGGCGTACCTTCGTTGAAGGTTGTGCATCAGGGTTGGTAACTCGGCATGTAAAAATCAACTACCAATCATTAGCGGACCGGAGTTCTGCTGTGGCGACCCCTAACCGGGAAAAGCCGAAAGACACAACAACAACCTGCTAATGCCTAATTACAAGTCCTACACTGAGCCTTCCCCCTTAGCAACCACTAGTCACTGGCCATGTTGTCTTCTGCATGCCATTGACTATAATGGAAAAATTGTGATTTTGCAGAGAAAGCATTTTTCAGGGTTTTTCTTTTATTTTCCAGTCGATCCCATTTGTGCGCCGCTGCCCTATGCTTAAACGTCTGAAATCGGCCAAAAAAAATAAAAGTTAATTTTTTTATTTTGCAACTGTTTTCCATGCCAATGGCCATATATTTAGCCATTGGCATGCTTTACACATTATATACACCCTTTATTTGTAGCTGTCATGGCTCCATTTTGTAGTTTGCAGAAATGTACTCAGTTACTGAGTACATTTCTGCAGGTTACACTAGTCCTGCATGCACGGCTGCCAGCTTCCTGGATCACTGATTCACCTCATTTGCATGGTTTTTCACCTGCAGATGGGGTCATTAGCATAGAGGAGCTGTGTTCATGCAGGAATAGTGCAGGAGTGCTCATGCACGTCCCGGAGCTTGTTCCTGGATCTCTCTGTGACCATATTGCACCCAGCAGCTCCTGCACTATTCCTGCATGCCATAATCCTGGGGTCAGTGTTCTTAAATGCTAGGGAATTAGAGCTTTTAGACTGATTATTAATGATAATACAAGGAACTTTAAGAGAATAGAGGTTATGTGTTTTAAAAGGGTTTATAATTTTAATTTTGTGAATAGATTTTTTATAAAATAAATAAAGAAATTAAAAATAAATCGATTCCTTTATTAAAGGAAAGGAATGAGAATATTGTAAAAACAAAGAATAGCAGTGAAGTTTGTAGCATACCCTGCCCTATACATTATAGTAGACGGTAGGTGAAATAAAACAAGTTATTTTGGCTAACTGAAGGATCATTTAAGGCAATAACAAATTATTTAAAGTTATAGGGACAATAAACATGGTGAAAGCTGGACATACATAGTGGTAAGGTGAGCGGGAAAGAATATTACACAGAAGGAAATAGGTACTTACCTCTGTATTTTTGTAAGGCTTGTGGATTTAGTAATGTTGGGAAGAATGTGTAGATAGATGGGTTAAGCAGAAGTCATAAACCACCAAGAAGACTCAACTATAATTCTGACAGAGTACTTTATATTGGGATGTGTTCAGCACGTAACAGCTTTTATGCTGGAAAAACTAAGAGCTAATTATCTGTTAGAATAAGGGAGCACATTAATGTTATTGAGATAAGGACTCTAAAAATATTTTATTTAAACATCTGATTGAATATATGTTCTTTGAGAAAAACATTTTTTTGTCTTGGATTTTGTACTTGAAGAGGATATTTTAATACTATGCTAGAAAAGAAAGAAAGAACTTTTGTGATAGTTTAGATTGGATGCTGGCACTTCCCTTACTTTAAATGAGACAATGAATATTAACTGTTTATTAAAATTGCATGATGTTTTTATTGTTTAATGTTAAATGTGAGAGTAATGTGTACTTGCATTTTAATGATGAGTGGTTTGAGTGGTTGTTCTTGGTATGGTTTGTTTTCATTTATATAAGTGTATGCTTGTCTGTGTAATAAGTTATGATTTAATGAAGATGTTTCTTGTTAAAAAACTGGCATTGAATAATTTATATAATATTGTTTTAAGTTATATGATATATAGCAATATATTTGAAGTATAATGCTTATGTTAATATAGTTTGACTACTTTTATGTGACTATATATTTGCCTATGTCACAAGTGATAATTCAATAAAGGAGTTTAGAAAAAAAGAAGACTTTAATAAATAAAGAGAACAGTGCTTAACATTATTTTTTTTCACATTTATTGTGGCGGGTCTTGCATTGTTTGCGAAATCTCTGTTTAGTGGTTCCATACTGAATGTTTGGCTTTTAAACAATGGGCAAAGTTCATGCCTGGTGGGTTGTCTTTTGAGATGTTCATAATTGCATCCTTATTGTCTTTCATTTTGACGTGTTTAAAGTGGAATCGGGGGGCAAAGTCTGGAGGGTTTGACTTCTTTCTGATTCCTTTTAAGGGTGTTGAAGAGGGCAACTTGGTAAACACATGTAGAAAGTCCTGTAAGGGCAATCATTTGCTGAAGAGTACCTGTTGTTTTGGGTGGAATTATAATTCTTCTTCTTGATTTTATGGTTAAGTTGGTCCAAAAATTACAATACCTCCTGAGAGTCTTTTTGACTCTGTTCCTAATGTTAACAAATTTTTCTTTGTTTTCTATAGTATTGTATTCCTTCCAGGATTTTCAAGCTTCATCTCTTAGTTTGAGCAGGATTCAAATTCTTTTGATAGCCATTTGCTCTGGCTTGGTCTGTGGAATCTGGAGATTTATCTCTGTCTCTGTCTATTTATCTATCTACCTATTTATCTGTATATACATGGTTACTGGTGCTTTGATCAAACTAACTTTTGTTTGAAGAAAGCTAAAGCTGGTATTTTTAGTGATCATTCGAATTATCAAACTTTCACTTCATTAGGTGACAGTTTTGCCAAAACAGGTAAGTCTGTGTGTGTGTGTGTGTGTGTGTGTGTGTGTGTGTGTGTGTGTGTGTGTGTGTGTGTGTGTGTGTGTGCACGTGTGCGTGTGTGTGTGTGTGTGTGTGTGTGTGTGTGTGTGTGTGTGTGTATGTGACTGTATATTTTGTTGGGTTAGGGTAAGAATTATGTAAGGGGATAGCTTTATTATGTCTGTGTATGTACAAGTGTATGTTTTTAGGGTAAGATAAAAGGTTAGCTGTAGTGTGATGAGTGTGTTGCTGTGTGTGTGGGGAGCTGGGGGGTTTCTGAGTCTGTCTCATGTA
Source organism: Protopterus annectens (assembly GCF_019279795.1). Taxonomy (NCBI): domain Eukaryota; kingdom Metazoa; phylum Chordata; order Ceratodontiformes; family Protopteridae; genus Protopterus; species Protopterus annectens. Next base: position 646,120,658 of record NC_056736.1, read on the forward strand.
GTGTTAGTGGTATGGAAAGGTTTTTCTAAGATATGGTGGATAGCTGGGGTAGGGACAGGATTAGGCTTAAGATGAAGCCCTCCTGCACACCTTAGTAATTTGTGCTAACCATAACATTAGCCCTGACCCTGCTCTTAACTCTATATCTTACCTTAAAAAAGCTTTCCATTACACTACCACTATTGAAACAAATCTGAGATAGTGCTATTGAAGGTTTTGGCGCAGAGATCACAAAAGGGAATTATTTTCCATTTGCAATTTTCTGTAGGTTCAGTTTTAGTACTTTTCTATGGCATGAATATTTTATATGTTTAGTGATGGTATTTTCTTTTTGCTATTTAAACATTTTGATCATTCACACTATATACATTATATATATATATATATATATATATATATATATATATATATATATATATATATATATATATATATATTGTGTGTGTGTATACTTTAAAATGGGAGGTTTTGTTTTTCATCTGTCATTTTGGAAAGAATTACCTACCCAATCTTTTGCTGACTCTGCAACTCCAACAACCATCTAACAATTGAAAGCCAACCAGCTCTCTTCTGTAGGGTTGCCACATTTTCAAATGCCCAAAGTGGGACAGTTTTGGTGCAAATGTCAGATTTTGAAGGACGAAGCATACCCATGGCCAGTACAAAGGACAGAATTTCGCTTTTTGCCTAAATAAAAGCTTATTCTTGTAGCATTTTAGTTGCTTATTCTGTTTCTTATAACACTTAGGTGCTTCAGATAGAGAATTACTGTTTTATGGAACTATTACATAAAATATAGGAAATAATTTTGTCCTAAAATCTCAGGACATTTGCCATTTTTACAATTTTTATGCAGGACACAACTGCCCAAAGAGGGACCGTCCCTGGCAAAGTGGGACAGGTGGTAACCCTACTCTTCTGCAATTTGTAACTAAATAGTGACTCTGATTCCCTTGCCAAAGCTTGATATCCTAAGATTTCCTAAGAAAAGTCCTGCAATGACTGAAAAATGTGTCCTTACTTGCTCTTAAGTTAGATGCAGTAAAAATAAATAAACTGGAAGGGCTGTCGTATATATTAGGTACCTTTTAATTTGTTGACTAGCTCACCACGTGGTACAGTGACCTGCTAGAGAATTCAGTTTCCGGTACAGACCTCATGGACTCTAGGTTACAACTACTATCAGTTAGACACTTCTTCTGTCAAAGGACTATAGAGAGATGCCTAAATGAAATAAAATACATTTAGGTAATCACGTAATTGGTGATAGCTCATTTACAACCAAACATTTCCTGCATTCACTAATAAGCGGCCTGCTATGTACTCAGAATTAAGTGAAAAGAAAAGTTAAAATAATGGATTAAGAAAACCTATAAAATGTACGTGTCAAGCACTACAATGTCAGTTTGCTTTTACCAGGATCGTACTTCCCAGTTTTGTTTTTTTGTTTTGGCAGTTATGACCTCTGGACTTCAGTCTTGTTCTGGAGTTCCTAACTTTTCGTACACTCCGTTCAAACTTTAATTAAACAAAACCTGTAAAGCTAACCAGTGTCTTTTTATGTGTGACATAGTCAGGACAGGCGAGTCTTTAATTTCACTGCACAATTTTACTGATCGGCTTCTTATGTAACGAAATTTAATTATGGGTTAACTGATACTCATTACAGAGGTAACACGTACCAAAATTTTTTTAACTAGTTATTCATTCATTTTTTGTGAGTTTAAATAGGTTTCATTTGCACCCCCCCCCCCCCCAAAAAAAAAAAAGCTTAAACACAACTTAACGATATACTGTACAATGCTTATTTTATGATGGTATTCCTAAGGTTGCATATATCTCTCGGAACATTTTATTTCTTAGCTGAAAGTATGTGTTATTCTTTGTCTTTAGCAATGAGTGGACGTTTGACAGTCTGGCTGCTGTACTGCAAAGGTTTAGTAGTTGTGACATTTTTGGGGAGTTAGTCGGCTAAAATACGAACCATATATTGTCCAGGTATACCGTATGTGTAAAAGGATGTGAATAAAGGGATGTGGTGACTCTAGCCATCCATTTGGACCGTGCCAGGAAAAGGTCCTGTCCAGTTGGTCACTTCAGTTACCAGGTTAACAAATAAACAAACAAACGCATTCCTTTACGGTGCAGGGCCCTTGGCGTGGAATACCTACAACAACACAAACATTGTTTCTCAGTCTCCTTGGCACCACACTACCGGAAACAGTGTTTCCTCTGCTGGTAGTGAATTAACTTCCACCGGGCTTTTTTTCTCTTTCTAAGGATGTAAACTAGGAAGTTGCTACTTGATGTGTTCATTAAACATTTAGTTGTCTTAAAATGGGATTATTATTGTCTAGTCCAAGTTTTTCGTATCTGTTGTTTTGGGTCTTGAAAATCCATAGATTGTAGAATGACCTGACAAAAGTGTAACTAATGAATTGTAAACCTGTTTATAAATATACACAGTAAGAAGTATCTGGATTGGAATTATTCCACTGCGCTAAGGAACAAACAATAATGGGAGTATATTATTTTTGCAGAAATGTCACCCACATACTTATTAGGACCGTAGTACCTCCTCCCCTTCCCATGTCAGTGGTTAAGACCTGAGCAGGTACACACATTTCATTTCGTATTAAATCTCATTAAATTTCAGTTTTATTCAACTGCGTCTGCAAGTGATTAAAGACGACTACCTGACAGACTTTTCCCGGTGTCAAACGTTCTTCAATTTAACTTAAAACCAGTTATATAGTTGTAAAATATACACTTCTTACTAGGAAAGCCACATTTGCTGGAAATGTGTGTGTGTGTGTGTGTGTGTGTGTATGTATGTGTGTGTATACACACACACACACACACACACACTTATACATATATACAATTTCTAGATTTTAGGTCTATATCTTAGATTATCAGTATATATTGCAGAGATAACATATTTGCTTTAAATCGTGCTTTTACTGAGTTTATCATGGTTATGCCACGTATGGATGTTCCTCAATTCAAAATGCTGAAATTAATGACCCCTGGCCTTCGGGCTTTTCCCTTTCAAATTGCCGCCATAGAAATTGCCCAACCAAGGTGCTAAGGGTAAAACCCTCATATGCCAAAAGTCTCGGAAAAAAATAATGGAAAAAAACTAAGGTAATGCTGCTCAATGTCAAAGTCTAAATCTCAAGATGCCCCCTCCCTCAAGAAACACACCATGGAAGATGGTGGCTGTCTGTGCTGTGGTGATTTCCTGGTTCAAGGCTCCTGGTTCAAGGCTCCAGCACACTCATACTCCATCTCTATGTATCCAGTATGCCCGGCCCAAAACCTGACCGTCAGAAAAAAGGAGGTATCACATCATCAGGAGACCACGTACAATTATCTAACATCATCAAAAAAGCCTCTACAGCCAGGCTGGTATTATCAACCACCCTCTCAAAAACTCAGGAACCCCACACAGCCTTCAGCAAGACACTCTCAGTATCAATGTACCCACACAGCCTTCCTGAAGACACTGGGACACCCAAACTACAACTGGGAATGGAGTATAAATCTCACCTCAACTACCCCAAACATCCCCAAAGATCCAAACTCAACAAGCCTCACAAACAGAACAAACACCAAGTTAATGGTTCAATAAAATAAAAAAGAACAACATCACTCACCACTCACAAACAAACATCTCCACTAATCAAAATGACAATAAGGACTGGTATGGGATCCGAGTCAAACTAATCCTCATTGGAAAGACCCAGATATATCCCCATCCAAAAAGACCACCACATCCCACCCCCTCCAAAAGACCACACATCTCCAGCCCAACTTAACAAAAAACACTTGGAACTTCCAAGAACCCTGTGGAAACCACCTTACCACTGAGCTGGTTGGAAACCACAACCCACACTGCTGAATCCAACACAAGGATATTCTGTGAATCAGCATCCCAACAAAATCAAAATCCTCCCCAAGGAAAATAAGCACCCCACACCAATAAACCAGCCATAAGACCACTCAACCCAGCACCCCAAATACAACAACAAGATAGAGCACAAAGGCTAAAAGCGAAAACAATCTGCTCCAAAAAGATAAACTGATCACGACTAAGGACTAAATCATACTAACAAACTAAAATCAAAAACTATTAAACTCAAAAAGGCAAAATCATAAAGAAAATCTTAAATCTCAAGGAAAATCTGCAAGGCAAAAGAAAGCTGAAAACTGAATTAACAATATAAAAAACATTAGTCAAGATGATACAAAATTCAACCAAACTGGCTGACAAGAAATTTGAAAAAACAGACAGGCCTCCCCCAAACAGAGAAAAAATCAATCCTCCCAGATCTCCCCCTCCCCAATCAATCCTATGCCCCAGCAGAGTGATAGCAATCTCCCCATCTCCATAGCCTAGGTGAGAGCTGCTCTCCTAAACGGCCAAAATGCCCTCAGCTGGAATGAGGAGGGGCCCCCGCCACACATAACTGAACCAGGGTAGGAGCCTTCTTAACATTACATGCTGCTGTTGATGCAGGTAACCGCCACAAGATACTGCTCCCACTCCAACTCGTGGCGGTGGCATACCTGGTAATCTGTCCCCCATAAGGCAGCGGAACCTCCCACCTGCTATCGAAAGCCCCGGTAAGCAAACTCATAAATAAAAGCATAGGGAGGGATAGGAATGGATTGGACCTAAATAATGGAGACATGGATAACCCACCTTCTTGAACTTGACCTTGAACTTTTTTTGTTTCAACACAGCAGTTTCTGCCTTTGACAGTCACTTTCAAACACAGGCCATTGATGCTTGCTTGCAAAAAACACGAGTGACCCACCAAACACCTTAGAAAATTCACCTGTTTACAATTAATAAGAAGAAAGCTCAGATGGCTAAGCAATATGTAACAAGTGACTGAACCAAGATGGGTTGCAACAGGTTAGAACCACAGAAGTTAGCCAGTCACAAGCCAGTCGGACTCCAAGCCACAGTCCATCAGTCCACCCCACGAGTCCTGGGCCCCTCCCCCTCTCTATCAGCATCTACTTTCAGAAGTGCAGGCAAACAAGGGAGGATTGTGGCTGTTTGCAGATGACTGCAAGACTGGCATGAATATCCATAGTACAAGATCCATCATAGACACAGATATCCTTCAGAGGTCCTCATAGAAATGGATAACTGCCAACCATGGCATAAAATAAAGCAAAAAAAAAAAAAAACCTTACCCTTTGGTAAAGGTAGGTACAATCCCCCACCACAACCACATGTGTGGCAATCCATTAATCAACAGACCTGGGGACCCAAGTTGACAGTAACCTTTCTTTTTGACCTTTTTTTTTACACTCACATTGCCAAAGTGGTTAGGAGGACCTGAGACATTATGATTCCATTGTTCTGAAGGATCAGGTCAGGACCACACAATTACTTTTTACCTATATTCTAATGTATGTCAGAATGATTGGTACAATGTATATCTTACCAGACTACCCGACACCTGCACGAACCCAATTGGCTCAAACCCCAAAAGTATGCTCAAAAAAAAAAAAATGCCATATGCTGCCCGACTGCTGCCCGACTGATTCTGTTCTCTATTCAGTCACATACCTTCTGCTTGCAGCCTGCTGACCTACAGGACATACACAAACCGGAATTAATGGACATGCTCACCTCAAAAAAAAAAATCCACCCACAGAGCCACAAGAGCAAGAGACTTAAACCTATAAACGGATATAAATAGGGCGTGCTGGAGGACAGATTTCATCCAGAGACTCCTCCCTATGTGGAACAGAATCGGTCCAGTGTGAGAGAGAGCACCTGGCTGGCTCTGTCAAGAGAATCTTGACCAGTGGATGGATGGATAGTAGTGGGTTTACCCGGGGATCATCTATCACTCACTGCTGACAGAGGACACGGCAAACTAATGAGTATAGTATTCTTCAACCTAAGGGGTGGTGAAAGCCACACAACTCTGGCTAGGCTTATAAATGCCCTAGGGCAGATAGCCTAGTATGAACCTATGAACCTGTAAGTGAATGTTTCTTGTTCTTTCAACTGTTCACGTGTTTGTGCTTATATGTTTATTGCACTTTTTTACAAATAAATGTATGCAAAGAAAGAAAGAAAAAGGAAAGGAAGGAAGGAAGAAGTGGGAGTAAAAGAAGGGCTGCTAAGTTAATTCTCCTCTTACAGTAAATAGTTCCTATTTTGCAGAGGTAGCAGCATTACCTTACACATTGCTCCAGATTACTTTCTGGAGTCTACGTGCCCTTAAAATAGTTATAGCAAATCCTGGGCAGCATACCTCTCAACCTCTTAAGGTAAGAAATCTGGGCAAAGCCTAAAATAATCTGGGGGTCAAAAGTCCAAAAAAATAGGGACATCATTTAAATATTGCTCTTATAAACTTACAAAGTTGCTAAAACTTACACCTTTAGGGTTAGCATGTATTCTCTGAAGGTTATGAAGTCTGAAATTCAAATGTATTGCATTATTAATGGCTTCAGTCATCAGTGATTTGCCAGAGATGAGGAACAGACCAAAAATATGAAGCAAAAAATCTGGGCATTCTGCAAAAATCTAATCAGTTCAGAGGTACGCTTGGTATGCCAAGCCTGATCTCCATCCCCACCCCTTGCGACCCACACAGTATAAAGTGGAAATAAGATGAAACACACCCACCACAAACACGTCAGTATGGTAGCCTGTCAGAGTTAACGGAGTGGGATGTAAATTATAAATCCCAGCCCTGAAGTCTCAATGGACTCGAACTGTCTGGATACTGGATAGCTAGATTTATGCGTTCTGAAAGGAAACCAGTGCTGTATTCATAGTCTCGCTTACAACCTATTCACAAGGGTCTGTAGGATTTAGTTGTGCCAATAAGGACCAGGCTGATTGCAGCAGCGGTGGACTAGCTGGATTTTGTACTGGTGTAGAGCTTGCCCCGAATTTCACTTGTTAGTGTACTCACAAAGAACTGCAGGTTCTCTAACTGGTACCGGTGCGACAGGAGTTGCCCGAGTGTCTTGTGAACTGCTGCGCAGCGCGCAGATTGGGGCTCAGGCGCACAGCATGTTGGAACGTTGCCCGGTGGCACTTACCGCTGTATTAATCGCTATCCTGGCGATAGGGGGTAAGTGCAGTATCTCTCTGTGTCGATTTCGTCTCTTTGGACGCAGCAGCTGCTACAGACGGATGCAGGTGGCAAATGGGATGCGAAAGATGTTTCTGTGGTCTGCTGTAAAACAAAACTTGTATTCTATTTCATTGAGGTTATTCTCAATTTTGAACCTCTAGGTGTATCACCCTAAAAGCTTTTATCCTGTGACATTCATAAAATAGGCGGTCTATTCTATTTCTTCTAACATTTTTCTTTCTCACGTTGTAATACTGGAGTGGCGTTTAAAAAGGATTTACAAAAGTAAACCATGCACACACCAGGTAAAACATATCTACCTATACCAGGAGGTGTGAATTTCAACAGTGAAAACGTGCTGTATGTCATCTCCAGAATATTTGAATCATATCTTACATTGTCTAAGGAGCGCAATAATTTCAAGAATTTATCTATATAGTCTCTTCAGCAGTGAAAGAACCCTTAGTTTATACTATTAGGGGTGGAGAGGCGCAAGTGGGAACTGCAAAGCACACACACACAAGTAATATAAAAGTTATATATCTCTAATCATCATGTATTTGTTTTTCCACCTGCCTACTTAACAATATGTTTATCGCAGTTTATTCCATGATCTGGCTTATCTGGTACTATGAGAGACTGGCTGCATAGAACCCCACACCTTACTTATGTACACTCCTTAGTTTCTTTGGGATAGTGGTAGCGCATGGGTACCCCATACAAACATTTAACCCCTTAGTGCTGCCTCTAAAACGAACATTGCATCTCTTGTCACCAGTTTAAGATTTTACCAATTCATTCTGCCTTATGCTGCACAGTGTAAACTTGTTACTGAAATTGCCAAATTTACATCGACAATGATACAGTTATTCCATACTTCTGGATATAAAGAATTAGGGAAATATGCAAAACTCTCATACCTTTGCCATTATAAGGGCATCTTACATGATGTTAACAGGCTGTGTCTAAAAGTTTCATTGCTTTGTCAGTTTGTCTAATTATCACAGAGCAAAGGGTAGTAAAGGGGGCTGTATAAAACCGGGCAATATGGACTGTCTTATTGGTTTGGAGAAGTTAAATAGCTTTTGTTTTGCTAAGCAAGTGATGAGATGCAATAAAATGTGGCTGAAATATTATTCTAGATAAAAGATACACAATATTTGATTGCAAATTGTTTTTCTCCGTTTTACCCTTATGTCAATGATATGAAAATTTCACTCCAGGAGTTGTTCACAGTTTGAGTAAAAAAGCAACAGTAACTTCCCAAAAATAGATGCACAAATACATTTTTAGCCTTGCAGCTATTAACCTATTTCTATTCTGACTTAAATTTCTAAACACGCATAGTGTTTTGTGACTTAATCAGTATTACTCTGTAAAAATCTTCCATTTCAAATGAAGACAATTGTGAATGCATTTAAACAAACAAACAAAAAAAAAGACGACAATTAAGCAGTCAGAAGAATAAACAACAACCAGCTTACTTTAAGCAAATACAGAAGAGTTCAGTAACAGAGCGTGCAAAAGGTGTGTTACTGGCTGGTTCAGGAGACAATGGACATGGCAGTAGGTTCCACAACATGAAACCTAATAAATTAGCTTAATTTATTAAAGGTGCAAATTATGCACTATGAAAGTTGTATAGATTCTCCAAATGCTGCCCACCTTTGCTGCCATCTTAGGAGTGGAGTGATAACCAATGGACCTCTGAGGTTTTACACTAAATGTCTGCAATGTTTAATTTCCACTGATAACATCTGGTTGCAGGGTGTGTCATGAGGTGTACACTCTTCTGATTCTTATTGTTTGAAATCTATCTTGCTTTGTTGCTCTGTTGCACACAGATAAAGATTCCTTCATTTGATTCGCAAATTTCCTACACAGGGTCACTGATGATGATGTAAAATAGTGCTTCTGAATTCACACTAGTCTGTACGTGTGTGTGTGTGTGTGTGTGTGTGTGTGTGTGTGTGATGGGGATCAGGGGATCATAGATTGTCAAATGCAACTGAATACAACAAGCACTGTAACTAATTTGTGGTTGTCATAATGACTAAGCAACTAAAACTTTTCTTTAGAAGGTCATTGAGATTTATTGCAACTCACAGCATGGAAAACCTTATATCGCATAATTCACCAGTCAAACAGACCTTATTAATTCTGGGACATGATCAAACATACAAAATCTCTGAACTTCTGAAGTATCCATCTGAATATTAGTTGCCTTCATCTGTTCACCCAGTCACAGGAAGTAAATATCCATGCTCTGATTCTATTGTCCATTTTGTCACATTCATTCAGCTTCATTTGGATAAATCCATTAGTATAAATCATTTTTACAGCATGATTAGATAAAAGTAATTAGTTTAGTTACTCATAAATGACTAAATGAAGAGCAAAGTTAACCTCACAACTACTAGAGCAAGGATAAAAGAATAAGAATAATAATAATAATATTTGTCTCCCACTGTGAAATGGTTCAGCGTTCAGACTTCAGCTGTATACCAGAATGATATAATTTGGTTTTCCTTATGTTTTGAAAAGTTACATAATATGTGAGAGGGATACAACTCAGAGAATATGATCATATAGAAAAAAACAAAGTAAGGAAGAAGGCATGCATTGTAAAATTTCCATAAACAGACATGATTGCAACTTGCAGGCAGGTTTACATGATTCTTCAGGAAATACTATGCTAACTGTCTGAATACTAGTTCTTCAAAGCTAGTGAATATGCATGGGATTATGAGAGAGGTGTACTTCTTTGCTGGGTTATGTTGTGAGTGAACTGCATGAGCACTTTATAATTAATAACACCATATACATTCATTTTGTCTGCTGCTGTGTCAAATACATGGCAGGCATTGAAGCAGTTACACACAATTATTTAACATCCCTGGGAGTTTAGCAGAGTTCAGCTATGTATCTTTATGAGAATATGTATCATTCTCTGGCTATATATATATATATATATATATTTATATTTATATATATATATATATTTATTTTTATTTGTGTGTGTGTGTGTGTGTGTGTGTGTGTTTGTGTGTGTGTGTGTATGTGGATGTTTATGTATTTATTGATAGTGCACTGATCCCAAAAGACCATTTACTGGCACAGCCCAGGTAAATATCTGTCTGTCTAGCGTTCTATCTAGCTATCTATCCACATTGATATGTGTGTATATATCAATTTCTATCTACCTATATATCTATATCTATGTATATATATATATCTATATATTTATATCTATCTGTGTATATATACATATATGTATATATATATATATATATATATATATATATATATATATATATATATATATATATATATATATATATATATATATATATATATATATATATATATTTATCTGAATGTGTGTGTGTAAACACTTATATCTATCCATAGCTATATCTAAAATTTGTAAATATGTATATGTGTGCGTGTGTGTCCATGTGCGTGTGTGTGTGTGTGTGTGTGTGTGTGTGTGTGTGTGTGTGTGTGTGTGTGTGTGTGTGTGTGTGTGTGTGTGTGTGTGTGTGTGTGTGTGTATGTATATATATGTGTGTGTGTGTGTGTGTGTGTGTGTGTGTGTGTGTGTGTGTGTGTGTGTGTGTGTGTGTGGCTTTGTATTATTTTGACAAAGGTAGGTTTGACTAAAAGCAAAGACAGTAGTTATTAGTACTTTTGACCGAAAAGCATACCACTGAAAACCATGGAAGTTTATAGATGGTATTTCTGCTGTCATTTTTGCTCACATGATTTGATAGTGACATAATTTACAATATTTTATATGGATTAGCAATGCTCATCATATTGTTTCCCCAGATTTGTAGATGATTGAGTTTGTGTGCCAGCACTGATTTATTGTGTGTGGTGTTTTTTTTTCCCATAGGTGTATGACTGTGGTATTAGAATATTCAGTTATGAGGGTTGTGGAGGATGCAGGGGGTTGTGTAGAATGCTTGCAACAAAATGGATTTTTATGGTGTACTATCAGTCATTTGTGTCTACTGTTTTTTTTTTATTTCAGTTAAATCGACCTTCCATGAAATGATAATCATATATATATATATATATATATATATATATATATATATATATATATATATATATATACATATATGTATATATATATATATATATATATATATATATATATATATATATATATATATATATATATATATATATATATGTGTATGTGTGTGTGTGTGTGTGTGTGTGTGTGTGTATGTATATATATATATATATATATATATATATATATATATATATGTATAAATACTTTTTTTCCTTTAGGCAACATTTGGCTAGGGCACTAAAAAACTCTTGTGCCAATGTGTAGGGATTTTAGTTAGCTTCAGTGAAGTCTGGAATAATCCAGAAAGTAAAATGGATGGCATGACAAGGCCCAAGAAATTTTGAATGCACCCAGATTGGCCTCTAATCCTGAATGTGGGCTTTCGCACTCTTTCATACTTTATTAATTCAGTTCATTGTAGCAAGTGTTTTGATATATGATGCCAACTATATTCTCAGCTTTCTGTCTACCATTTTTTGTTATAAACTCAGGCTAAGAGATACACTTAAATACCTCCCTTGCATATTTAAAATGGATTACATTTCTGATTGTAATTTTTAAAGTATAGTTTCTGCTTATTGTTCCAGTTCCATTTTATTTCTTTGTATATACATTGTATATCCTTGAGTCTATGATTTTTTCCATCACTTATACCCTACTTCAAAATTATGCATTTTCATTCCACTTTAGTTTGGTCGACTTTTTAATGTGTGTTATGCAACTGTACTAAATATTTGTGTAAATATCCATTTTATTTGCCTATTTGGCCTGAGCTGTGCCTGAAAAGGGTTCTTGGACCTGCTCACCAATCCTGTTGAAACGATTAAATAAATAAATGAATAAATAAATAAATAAACAAACATTTGTTATGTACAATATGCTGAATCCCGTGGTATTTTACAAGAAGAAACAAAGATTTCAGTGGGGACTTTAGTATGTGATAATTACTGATTGGATATTACTGACTTGAACTGATATTTGGAGTTAGTTGTGAAGCCTCTCTCTTTGGATGATAGTAGCGAGCTGCAACATTGTTTGTCCTGCATGCCTGATAATGTCTTGTGCTAATATAATGAGTAAGCACTTGCAATCCATCTAGCTAATGCATCTCTGGGCATAAGTGACAGTAAATGTCTCACTGGAGAGCCTGGTCATATTGCAGTGCTGGAGTTGACGTAGTAACTTATGTATTATATTTACAGGGACTTGTTGAATACAAATCTTCCTCCCATATGCTAGACAGGAATGCTCAGAGGCATGTTTTTCTTATTTATTTTATTTATTTTTTGTTCAGTTAGCCACACTAGGCTGATAGCCTCTTCTCAGGGGAGACTGGAGGTGGTAGTTATATGAACTAGTAGAAATTTGGCCTGGGCATTGGGGAAATTCCCCTAGTTGTTTTGATAATTGCAGTAGAACTGCATCCACATAAGCTACCACCAGCTCAGGTAAACAGGCTTCGGTTTAACATCTCGTTTTACATTTGATGTGGGCACTTGTTAGTCATTGGCATCCGTACTGCAGTTGAACAATGTGCACACATTGCCTGACCGGTAGCTTTGCCTTAATGCATGGCGGTTTCATAGTTTGTCTTGCTTTTCATATTCCTGTTTGATATTCCTATTACTGGTTTAAATTCTACTAAAACACTTGCATGGTTCTTTGGATTCTCTGAAATCCTTGGGAAGGCACCTGGATATGGGAACCCCACTAGAATGTGTTTGGATTACATGTGCACTGCTCATTCAGTACTGTACTGGATGCAGATCAGTGCATTTAGCCTTCTAAAGTTCCACATATGTGGCAGACTTCTCACATGCTATGGATTCAACATTTCTCTTTCAGTAAGTAAACCTTTGTAGATCTTATACATAGTCCTGGGGCATGTTCTTGTTCAAAATTAACTGCAGTATTCTGCAGTTTGGGAGAGGTGATGGATAGGATGCAGAAGGACACAAGGGCATACCTCTCAACTGCCCAGAGTTTTGCAGAATATCCAGATATTTGACTCATGTTTTCTGTCTGCTCCTCATAAAATTTGTGGTTTTCTGGCAAACCAATGAGGACTGAAGTCAGTAAATAATCACATATATTTTGTTTCAGACTTCAAATCCTTTAGAAAATCCATGCAAACACAAATCCTGTTATTCTAACAACTTGCAATATTTAAACTCAATCTCTGTTTCTGGGCCATTGTCCCCCCATTATTTTAGGATTTGTCCAGATTTCTTGCACTAAGAAGTTGAGAGGTATGAAGAGGAGCTAGGTTCACATTTGACAAGCATTTTGCAACTCAAACTCTTGTATCTAACTCACTGACATTGCCTGAGTATATGCACCTTTGTGCATACTGGAGTGGAAGATATTTATGTCACCTTTAGAACCACTTTATCAGGGGAAGAGTGGAAATGGGGAGGGTTTACGCATTCTGTCTAATTCTCATTCATATTCCTGCCAGCATGTTCTGCAAAAATAAAACAACATTGATTTCAGGCATTTTTTGGTTGCAGAAGGGCTGTATTGCTTTGTGGTCATGGTACCCATGCTGGTTAATTTATAGTTATGAACTTTTGGGGTGGAAATCTCAGTTAAAAAAGTTGTGGTTAGTGATTAGTAAACTATAACATTTACTGAATTCCTTGTGCATCAGTTTTGATAGTTTATACTTTTTATGCAGGCAGCTGTGATATTGAATAAATTTGGCATCGCAAGGTGTATTATTAGTTCTGCACTGCAGTTAGTTGTCAGATTATGGGCATATTAGGAGCAAGGGCTCCTTGTGAGGTGATGAAGGTCACTTGTGCATCTGTTTGTATGGCTTGACATAGGGCTATATGTGAAGGAATACTGCTATTTTTATTTGAGTAATAAGAGATGGTAAAGTCACAGGGATATCAAAACAGAAGGAATTTATTAATGAGATAAAATGGAAGATAGAAGTAACACTTATTGCTCAGTCATGTGATAAGAAGTGTCAGGGTGAGAGCAGTTAAGTTATGGAATATAGCAATCTTCTGGTTGAAGCTTCTAGTCTGTCTGGCTTCCCGTTATCTGGAGCATGTTTTACTGGGTGCATAATGGGAAGGACTGGGATAATAGCTGTGCTATGGCAGAATGGGATTAACAGGAGTGCGCGATACTGGGGATGTGGGAGGGACTGCGATAATGGCTGTGCTATGACAGAATGGGATTAACAGGAGTGTGTGATACTGGGGATATGGAGGGACTGGGATAATGGCTGTGCTATGACAGAATGGGATTAACAGGAGTGTGTGATACTGGGGATGTGGGAGGGACTGGGATAATGGCTGTGCTATGGCAGAATGGGATTAACAGGAGTGTGCAATACTGGGGATGTGGGAGGGACTGGGATAATGGCTGTGCTATGGCAGAATGGGATTAACAGGAGTGTACGATACTGGGGATGTGGGAGGGACTGAGATAATGGCTGTGCTATGGCAGAATGGGATTAACAGGAGTGTGTGATACTGGGGATGTGGGAGGGACTGGGATAATGGCTGTGCTATGGCAGAATGGGATTAACAGGAGTGTGCAATACTGGGGATGTGGGAGGGACTGGGATAATGGCTGTGCTATGGCAGAATGGGATTAACAGGAGTGTACGATACTGGGGATGTGGGAGGGACTGGGATAATGGCTGCACTATGGCAGAATGGGATTAACAGGAGTGTGCAATACTGGGGATGTGGGAGGGACTGGGATAATGGCTGTGCTATGGCAGAATGGGATTAACAGGACTGTGCAATACTGGGGATGTGGAGGGACTGGTATAATGGCTATGTTATGGCAGAATGGGATTAACAGGAGTGTGCGATAATGGGGATGTGGGAGGGACTGGGATAATGGCTATGTTATGGCAGAATGGGATTAACAGGAGTGTGCGATAATGGGGATATGGGAGGGACTGGGATAATGGCTGTGCTATGACAGAATGGGATTAACAGGAGTGTGTGAAACTGGGGATGTGGGAGGGACTGGGATAATGGCTGTGCTATGGCAGAATGTGATTAACAGGAGTGTACGATACTGGGGATGTGGGAGGGACTGAGATAATGGCTGCGTTATAGCAGAATGGGATTAACAGGAGTGTACGATACTGGGGATGTGGGAGGGACTGGGATAATGGCTGTGCTATGGCAGAATGGGATTAACACTAGTGTGCAATACTGGGGATGTGGGAGGGACTGAGATAATGGCTGTGCTATGACAGAATGGGATTAACAGGAGTGTGTGATACTGGGGATGTGGGAGGGACTGGGATAATGGCTGAGCTATGGCAGAATGGGATTAACAGGAGTGTGCAATACTGGGGATGTGGAGGGACTGGGATAATGGCTGCGCTATGGTAGAATGGGATTAACAGGAGTGTGCGATAATGGGGATGTGGGAGGGACTGGGATAATGGTTGTGCTATGGCAGAATGGGATTAACAGGAGTGTGTGATACTGGCGATGATGCGATTGACTGGGATAATGGCTGAGCTATGGCAGAATGGGATTAACCCAGTCTGCAGACTGGCAAGGAAGAATTGTCACAAGGGGATGGATGAGACCATGTCACATGGCACTTTGTAGTCAGAGAAGAACAGTGGACATTTTGATGAGGGAGACTGAGATAATGGCTGTGCTATGGCAGATAATTAACAGGAGTGTGTGAAAAAAACTTTGGAGGCCACCATATATATTGGATGGGTATCTTTTTAATGTTCAAGTTTAGGAAGCTTTCAATGTTTTCAGTTCTGGCCTGACAGATCTGTGGTTACCACTGGGTAATTCAGAATAGAGTAGCTGCATTTGTAGGGCCTTATTTTCCATAGTATCTAACTGATACTTTATTTAGTAAAGTAATTTTGAATGGATAACTCTCTGTTTGCACAAATCTCATTTTTTTAAAACACATTTTCCTTCAAAATTGCTTGATAACATTTATTTGATACTTCAAAAGCACAGTGAAATCTAACTATTTAAAAAAAATACTTAATTGACTGCCAACAAAGTTTTTTAAGTCTTGAGTATGATTAAACAGTCTCTTTGCTGCAATAGTAAACACTGGGTTGTTAATTTCTTTATAAGGTTACCCCCCCCCCGCACACACACACACACACACACACACACACACACACACTATACACTCATTAGGGAAGTTATCTTTCTTCTCCAGAACTTGGTTATTGTCAATGAAATATACCACTGTTTTAGTTACTGCATTTTTGCATATGCTTGTGTTTTGGCTCATATTGAATCAAACTTGGACAGAGATTATTTAACTTTTTTTTTGGGGGGGGATGTGGGAGCAACAAACATTCACTAAACAACTTAGTTTGCACTTTCATGAAATAACAGTTCATGCAGCCATACTACAGCCTCTTTTAATATTCTATGAATTTATTCTGTCAGGAGAAATTGATACTATGAAGGGGTTAATAGACAATGCCAGGACAAAGAGGCTGAGAAACAAATGATGTGGAATTGCACTTTTAGGGCAGGTAAATATAATTTGTGGGTTGACCATTTTTTTTTTAATCTTTGTGCACTTTGTAACACTGGGTTCATCAGGGTAACAGACTAGTTTCAATAGAGATCTTGTTCATTGAGGTTTTTGGAACTAAATGCTTTTGGTATTAGAAAAGTTTGCACAGGATGCTATGTATTCTTATCAGATTATAGTAGCTGGAGCAGATCACTCAGAACTCTTTCTTGTCAGCTTCAGTGGCACATGGTACTATAACAGATTTGTATCTTATCAGCTGCGACTAGGGGGCAGCAGCTAAGAAGACAGTACTGGGGAGACTGCACAAGGTGAAAGAGGATATGAAAACCAGTGACTATCAGGCTACTGGAAAACTTTAAGCTGCCTTGACATTCATTGATTATGCATACATTAGTACTAGTTGAGGGAATGTAAAATAGGATTTATTGCAGAAAATAAATAATTCTTATGATCAGCAGGGACACTTATTTACAGTTATTATAAAATGAAACTTCATTTGCACGAGCTGCAATTCTAGAAACTGATCCTGAGGTAATTTAGTACAATTTTTCAGCCATTATTCTGGTCCCGTTGTAATCTGTAGTATGTCTACGTGTTTATTTATTTGTTAACTGGGTAGGTGAGCTTGTCTGAAGATTGTTTTCAGCCATATCCCAAATTAAAGGTTTGGCATAATCAAAGGCTCATTTAAAAGGATGCATTAATCTCATAACATGAAATAATGAGAAAGCAAAAAACAAGTTCTGACTTGTACTATGCAGTGAAATATACAAAAGAGTTTGGTCAATAGTTCTACTTATGCATGTTATTTTTACATAACTTCATTTACACAATAGTATATGATTTCTAATAATGTACACTTTGACTTCTACGAAGCTAAACTGTAAGATATTACAATATCTTAAATGATGTGTAACATTTACAATTTAAAGGTGCGTTTACTTATATACAAGTGTTTTGTTTCAATGTATGACAAAGGCAGGCTGTTTTATGATTTGATGGTTATGGTAGGTTGTTTAGGGTTTATCTTAGTTACCCTTCATCTAGAAAATAAAAGTGAAGGTATACTCATGCTATAAATGCTCTATGCAGGGAATATCTTGTTTTATTTTCCCACATCGTCAAGGCAGTGGTTCCAACTGAATGGAGCTAGTTTAGTAAAGCTTTTCTCACCATACGGACATTAGAAAGGGAGTCTCTGTAGGGTAAGAGTATTACCAGTGCTTGTTCTGAGGTAGCATATAGAATTTTTAGCAGATAGGTTATTAGCAAGAGAAGGCACAAGTCGTTATTCTGTAGATTAAATGCAAGGTGAGAGAAGTAGCATGGCTCTAGTTGGAACAGGTGAAGCTTGCTTTACCAAAGGTTTGTCAGTGGTTTTCATTTTAAGGTGTAGCCTGACGAATCAAAAGGTGCTCTTTATTATATTCTGTAAGAAGTGGGCATTATGGGATGAGTTAACTTTTAAGTCTGAGTATATTATAGATAAGGCACAAGTTCATTAATTAGAGTATGCCATGACTGAGGGGTGAAATGGGTTGCAGGCTTTCTTTGTTTAACTGTTACTTCACTCTTTGTATAATTCATTCAGAATGGGCTTTCAGTGAGCGCTTAGGATCCATCACAAGGCTCAGATATTTGTATAGGATACTGAGCTGTTTTATTGTAATTTGGAACTGATATTGTAAAGTGGCTGTTTGAGATAATTTGTACAGTGTTTCAAACAGCATATTGTCAATTTTAGTAACCCTTGCTAGAGAACTGATAGCAAAGTTGATTAAAATTGTTTAGTAGTTGTTTTTCAATTTATGCTGCAGAGTTTCATTACCTATGAAGAGTAAGGTCATCAATGTACACTTATTGATGATGTAAAATGCTGGTAGTAATATACTCTATGAAAAAAAGAATAAGGCTGAAAACTAACCCTTACAACACCACTGCTGAGAAAATGCCTTCATTTGAAATTTGGTTACCTCTTTGCACTTTGAAGATTCTTTGATTAAATTAGGTCTGATATGAATTGAATCTATTTCAGCTAAATCCTAAAAGATTTAGCTTTAGTTAGAAGTGCACAATGATCAACACTATTGCATGTTCTTTTGAGACTGAAACATGACCTTCAAATAAGGCAATCCTTTTCCATTGAAGTATAAATTTTGTTGGTTACTGTGTATGTGCAGTTCTGTTATCAGTTCAAAGGTTGTATTCATTTATATGATCAAACTGACTGTAAATTAATTTTGTTAAATATTTTTGTGATAGGGGATTGCATGGATATGGATCTGTAGTCCTGGGAAGAGGAGGAACATGGTATTTTTATAATGGGAATTATTGAAAATAGATGCTTAAACTGGAGGTGCAGATATTCCTAGTGTCATTAAAAGGCTGAATACTTGATTCAGAGAGTTTGCTGTCATGCAGCAGCCATCTTAATAAAGGCTGATTGAATGCTACTGTTTAGGGTTTGTTTTCCTCAATATTCCCAACTTATACTCAAACTCTCTTGGAAGATAATGTTAAGAAAGAGAATGACTGGGATTTCAACATATATGTGGGAACTGAGAAGAATTAGGGAATTGGGAGGCGAGTTGACGGTTAATAGTGCCACGGGAGTGGAGAGTTTTGTTGGGGATATGGAAAAATTAATGTTTTTAAGTGTTGTAAAGTAAAAAGGTCCATATTTGGGTTAGATTAATGGGAATCACTTTTTAGCAAAGTAAGCAATTTCTGTAACAACTTTCTAGAATAGTGTGGGTTGGGGAGCAGTGTAATTTTTGTACAAGGATTTAGCCTCTTTATTTTTAGTAGTACATATCTGTCTGCTGGAATTAGGTGACAAAGGGATTCTTAGTGGTTTTCTTCTAACTCTTGTCTCTTGATTTCATAAAACTTTTCAAGGGTATGAGTTATCCAGATGCAGTGTAATCCCTTCAGACATTTTAGTGTAGCTGGAAACTGTTTATCAATAACAGGAGTAATACAAGAGTTAAATCCCAATACTGCCTGGAATGGATTCTACACTTTGAGATATTTATAATAAGTAAAGACTGTTTAGATGTTATGATTATTTTGCCTTTCAAAATGTTCTTGCATTGGCTGTTAAAAATTAGTTATGTGGGCTTCATATAAAATAGTTGTTTGCATGGGGAGGTAGTTGCTGAAGGCATTGTGGAGGTAGGTGACATTTTCACATCTATGTAGGAGGCTAGTTATGTTGACCAAGAACCCTAGCTGAGAGATTTATTCTAATAGGAGATTATTTATGTGGCTAACCTGGGATTGTTTTTTCTGGCCCCATTAGATCACTGCTATTGACTCCTGCAGTTAAAACCTAATTTGGGGTGTTGTCTAGCATGGTGTTTTCAAAATGTTAAGGTTGGAGAGAGATACACATAATAGTTATTTGAAGTATTTATACCTAGGAAATGTGGTGTTATTTTAGTGGATTTCTTTACTAGAAACACAGAACCACCTTTTTTTTGCCTGGCCTATTATTCAGGAGTGCATGGCCCTTGTTTTGCATGAAGGTGGTGAGACATATGCTGTCATCTAACCGTTTTCACTCATGACTACTATATCTGGTTTGTGTTCGGTGAGCCATGTTTTAAGACAATCCCATTTATTTCTGATGCTCTAGGTGGCATATTTTAAAGAAATTGCTGTAATTTAGGAGGCTATAATGATTGACCTAGATAAATGAAAAATTTGAATTGTTGAAAGATAAGGAATATGAGCTGCTAGGGTGCAGCTGAGTCAGTGGGGTTAAGGTAGGGGGGCTACTGTTAGGACTGATGACAGCAGTGATACATAATTTTAAAATTATTAGGTGTAAAAGATCAATACCTTTATTTTCTCATTGCAAATGTAAGGTAAGAATAGATTCAGCTGTTTCATTCTAATCAAGTATTGTTGTCTAGGAAGTGGAAGGCAACGTTTTGCATATGACCGGTAAAAATGTTGTTAGACTAGATTTCAAAAATATTTGTTTTTAAGATAGGGATAAGGTTGAGACAATGTAACAGTTATGCACCACAAGTCAGCTATAACAAAGATATCAGACACATACAAGCAAAAGGAACCAGTTTCTAAGTGCAGAACACTGAATAAAGCAAAGTGACAGTTTTACAAATAGTAAAGTTATAAGAAGAAACACAAGTTAAGGTGAGTAAGTATTAGCAGGGAGGGTGAGTTCATACAAATACCTTGGAATCTAATTCCAGGGAACAGTCATTTGTGATGCAGGTGGTTAATGATGGCTACACTGGATTCTTTGTCTCAGTTATGCAAGGACAGGGAGGATAATCAGTTTGGTCTTTGGGAAGTACAGCAGGAAGTGCAGGGGCATTTAAGACCATATATGGAATAAGGTTATTGTTTCATCAGCCACTATAAGTGTGGGATGTGCCAACAGAAATTAATCATCTATAATGCAGAATGTCGGGGGGGAAGAAGGTGTGCCCTGTATATTTAATGCAAATTGTAGTATGTAGATAATCAGTCCTTTTATTATGACTGATGCGTTTAATGTTATGTTTAATTTTGGGGGGATGTGGTGCACAATTTTAATGAAGCAAAGGCAATACATATACACAATAAAATAGGATCACAAGGATGTCTTGCCAATACCTTTAGTAGCAGGCTGTACCAGGTATGTCAGACTAAACTAGAACAGTTTCAGTGCAGACAGTGAGAGGTAAACTGCCCAGCATGTATGCATTGCATTCAGTCGACTATCTGAGGGTGACAATTAACATCAATGAGTCAGAAATGATAAAAGTGTTTAGTAATGATAGACTTGGTAAATGCTTTGTACAAAATGAAAGCAGAGCAATTGTTTCAGATATTGTTAGACAGCTGTGTGCCTTTTAGTTTTATTCATTCTGATGGTTATTTGATTTAATGATCTGTTTTTTTTCCTGACAGTCACTGATTACAGGCACAGAGGTGTTGATGTCAGTAAAGTGGTGACATTTTTGCCATTTTAGTACCTTTCTTTTAATCTCTGTGCTATTATGGGTATTTTCATACTAAAGGCAGGATGGGAAATTTGTTGCCTCATTCTCACAAGATGTTTCTGGGTGACGATGCTGCTGGGCTCCTGCAGTAATTTCTTATTGTAGAAAAATGTTAAGGAGTCATATGATTGGAAATCTAACCAGGGAAAAATGCAGTGTACTTTTTGGGAGAGTAAATGATACTAATACTTGTATGACATTCTGTTATGGGAATGCTAAAATGCTATATATTTTAATATTATATCAGCAGCTAATTATAATTGGTTAGAACTAGACTGTGTGGTAGTTTATTTATTTATTTTACATTTGTTGACCGGGCTAGTCTAACTGGATACATGTCCATTTTCAGTAGAGGCCCGAGGAGAAAAGCTCCAGAAAAACATTTATACAAAATAAAGATTAATATTGGAAAAATACATTAGCAATTTTAAACATTGAAAAACATAGTATGGAGGGAAAAAAAAATAAAATATTAAAATTCTATGCAGACCTTTGTAAACAGGAGTGAAATAGGAACGTTGAAGAGGAAGTAGGTAGAAGAGAGGAGAAGTCCTAGAGCAAGGAAATGAGAATCAGTAAACTACATTAGTGTGGTAAAGGGTCAAAGTGGACCCTAGGGAGTAGCAAGATAGACGTGAAGGAGGAGGCAGTTAGTCAGGGTTTGTACAGGGGCATATCCAGTGAGATTTTAGGTGAAGTTTGAGTCTTAGTTTAAAGAGAGAAAGGGATGGTATTTGAGTTAAGTCTGTTGGTAGGAGGTTCCATTGTTTCCCAACAGTATTTGAGAAAATGCTATCGCCTGACAAGTTATTAGACTTTATAGTACAGACAAGTAATCTAGCAGAGGAACGAAATGAAGTTAGATTTGTGTATGGGGTGATAAGGTTAGTGAGAATCGGAGTATTTTTAGGTTGATAAAAGATTTTATGAGCAATGATGAGTTGAGAAAATGTTAGTAAGTTAGGTAATTCAAACCAGTTTAGTTGCTTAAGATTAAGACAATGGTGTGTTTTGTATGGGTTGCTGGTAGCAAACCTGGCGATATTGTTATAGGCATGAGAAATTTTTTGGAGGTTAGTTCTTTTAAATTAGTATAAATAGATGAAGCATAGAAGTGTAGAGATTAAGTGAGAGTGGGCAATGGTGGTTCTGGCTTGAGGAGTAAGGAAAGGTTTGATTCTGTATAAGGAACCAATTTTTCTGTTCACTGCTTGTATGGTGTTGTTAATGTGAATGTCATAGGAGAGGTTGTTGTCGATAGTCACTCCTAGCAGTTTGGTAGATTGTTCAGGTGTTATCAGGGTGCCTTTGCAAGATACAATAGAGAGATCAAGAGGTGGGGACCTATTGGTAGGTGGAAATAGTAGCAGCTTGGTTTTTTTGGCATTGAGAAGAAGGCAACGTTTTAGGAACCATTCTTCAACCATTTTAAATACCTTTTGGGTTATGTAGTGGAGGTCTGAGGTGGAGTTAGCGGAGCATATAAGTGTTGAATCGTCGGCATATTGAATACAGGTGGCCTCAGGGACTGCAATGTGAAGGTCGTTGATAAAGAGAGAAAACAGAAGAGGTCCTAGAATTGAGCCCTGGGGGACTCCTATGGAGACTGGTAGAAGGGATGATAGTTTATTTTGCCAGACAACTGCTTGTTGCCTATTGTTAAGGTAAGATTTGAACCATTGGATAGCTGGGGGGTCGAGGGCCAGAAGTTCTAGGGTATTTATTAGTAGGGGATGGTTGACCATATCAAAAGCCTTTGACAAGTCGATGAAGAGAGCAGAAGAGAGGGTGCTATTATTACGGTTTTTATTGATGGTATCAGTGAAGGATAGAAGGGCGGTGGTGGTGCTGTGAAATGGCCTAAAGCCATGTTGGCAAGTAGCCAAAATATTGTGCTTCACTAAGTGGTTAAGTAACTGATGATGAATACATTTTTCCATTACTTTAGCTAAGGGAGAAAGAAGAGCTATTGGTCTGTAGTTGGAATAATCAGTGGATTTTCCACCTTTATGAAGTGGGATGATATGGGAGACCTTCCAAATGTCTGGGATGATACCTTCATTAATGGTTCTATTTAGCAGGATGGATATGGGAAAGGCAATGGAATTTGCTGCTATTTGCAGGTACTCAGCAGGTAGTAGGTCTGCTGAGGGGGAAGAAGGTTTAAGCTTTATGAGGATTTTATAGATAGAGTTAGTAGATATGGGGTGAAATGTGAAAGTTGGTAGGGTTATAGAACTATGGGAAGTTAGGTTCATATTATCAGAAGAAAGCTGGCTAGCCAAGGACTGGATCATCTCTGTAAAGTAAGTGTTGAAATTATTCGCAGTTTGGAGTGGGGTGTTTTGGTCAGCATCATGAGGAGATGGTGTACTACAGTGACCAGGTTTAAGGAGACTATTGATGCTTGCCCAGAATTTCTGAGGTTGTTTTTGGTGAGTTTGTTGAAGCTTGCTATAGTAGTTCTTTTTGTCATATAGTATAGCCCTTTTTGTCATATTTCTTAATTGTCTAAAGATTTGTCTATCAGGAGAGGTTTTGTTAGTTCTCCAGTTATTCCAAGCCTTATTTCTTTGTAGTATTTTATTCTTAGTTTCAAGTGTTAGCCATGGGGCTGGTTTAAATTTCATTCTTATAGATCGTTGGGGCGCATGCCTATCTAGGATGGCAAGAAATTGTGAGTTAAAATATGACACAGCTTCATTGAGTGGAAGGTTTTTAACAGGTTTCCAATCACAAGCTCTAAGTTCATTCTGGAAGAGTTCGGGGTTGAATTGTTTCTTAGACCGAATTGTTCTATATGTTGGGGTGATAAAGATATAATTTTTTTGTCTTATTATGTAGGTGAGCATGTGATCACTAAGATCATCTGGTAAGGTACCCACTTTGTAAGTGGTTGAGTCTTTATTTGTGAGTATCCAGTCTAGGGTAGTTTCTTTGTTACTAGGTTTGTTAATTCTGGTCGTTTGGTTTATAGTTTGGGTAAAACCATGAAGATTAATGTGTGTGGAGGGGTTGATGGTATTAATGGTTTTCCAGTCATAATTTAAGTCACCTAGTATTATTGTTTCTTGTGGGTAGTTTGTAGACACCCATCCGAGGATTTCTTCAATAATAATGCTGTTATTACCAGGGGGTAAATAGAGACAAATTATATAGATGGATTTTTTAGGGTTAATCTGGAGTTTAGAGATAAGGATTTCAGCCTTATTTTGCAAGGGTGGGATGTCATTAATAGAGGAGATTTGGAGTCCATTTTTGTAAAGGAGTGCTACTCCTCCTCCCTTACGCTTTAGGCGGTCCTGTCTTAGAATGTTGAAACCAGGAGGAATAATTATCCTTGATTCCTGGCTTTAACCAAGTTTCTGTAAGGCAGAAAATGTCAATTGAGTGAGTTTCAAGTAGAGCGTGAATGTGAGCAATGTTGTTATTAGTATTTAGGTGCTATTAGTAGGGAGTTGGTATGTTTATTTAGACAAGTGGGATTTTGGTTGGATGTGGGGTGGTTATTTAGTGAAACTGCTATGGTAGGGCCTGGATTAGGGTGTATGTCCCCATCTTTTAAGAGATGTTTTGTGGTTGAGGATATGGGGATATGTGGGATACTTGAGAGAAGTTTCAATTTCTTTGTGTTTAGGTTCAGTAGCTTTATATGGATACATCGATGGTATTGTGGTGACAAGTAAGAAGGTGAGAAAGTTATGTTTATGTGTTTGTGGGAGTAGACGAAATTTGATGTGGTAATGTGTTTTGGAGGGAGGTTAGTGAGGAATAAATTGGGTTTCTCATAATGGGTGAGGAGGTAGGCAGAGGTAAGGATGGGTAAGAAGATTAATATGAGGGAGACATTTAAAGTGTGGACTTTGGATATAGTAGGCATCCTTAGAAGCATGTTAATATGACCTTCTTGTGTGGTTGGAAAAGAACAAGAGAGGCCAGGTAGAAAAAAGCAGGGAGAATTATAGGAAGGAAGAAGTCAAAGAATGGTGGGGGTGAAGTAATAGTAGTGGAGAGTAGTAGTGACAGAGGTATGGGGTGTGGTTGGGTGCAGATGGTGAGTAAAAAAAAAAGTTAGTAGGAGGGAGGGGTGTGGCTTGGTGTGTATAAAGGTAGGAGCAGTGGGGAGGGGTGGGATTTGGGGGTGGGGTAGCAGACACAAGTGAAAGAGGAGTAGAGAGGAGACAATAAGAGATGCAGGTAGCTTTGGTAAGTATGTAAGAGCAGTAGGAGTGAGGGTTAGGTAGGATGGAGGATATCCAGAAATAGGAAAAGTGCAGTAAAGTGACAGGTGAAGACTCTGGAGAGGGGTAGAGAAGTGCTGAGAGAGATAGATTTGAAGGGAAGAGGGAGATAATGAAATGAAGAGGTGAGACAGGGATAGTGTCAATGTAAAGAAAGGAATTAGGGAGAGGGATAGGAGCGCCACCTAGTGGACAACGGTGGTATATGAAAAAAAGGTGAAGGTGTAGGAGAGATTTAGCTAGTCAGGAGTTCTGGAAGACCAGTGGGAGTGAGGCAGGACAGGCAGAATAAGAGTTGCAGGCTTATGTGGAAGCTGGGAGAGGGAGGTGGAGGGTGGGGAATAGCTGCTGAAACTCAGACCCAGGGTAGCCTTAGGACACTGGTAGGGCAGAAAACTAGAGACCTACAACACAGAGTTTTGATTCAAAAAACCTACTTTTCTTCCTTCTTTAGTTTGAGGTTGTCAGGAAAGACAGTCAGGTAGGTGCAGCAAAGCAGTGTGGTCGGGCCACAAGGTCCCAATAGAGCTTGAGGTTAAGAGAGAGTCAGGTCCTTGTTGAGCTAGGAACTTTGGTAAGGGAGGGAGAGAAAATGTAATGGTGGAAACAAGGTTAGCAAAGTAAGCAGTAATACATAGAGCAAAGACTGTTATAACAATATCATAGCCCAAGGATTTAAGGGTATGAATTTTATTTTATTTTATTTTATTTCATATATTTATTCTTCATTGACTGGGTTAGTCCCACTTGGCTAGTAACCTTTTCTCAAGGTATACCCAAGTCGGTACTGATACTACTAGGGGACATTTGGCCAGGGCATCAGAGAATGTCCCCTACTTTTTTTTTAATAGGTGCCATGGGATATATTAAATTCACCTGAGCTACCACCAACTCAAAGAGATGGGGGGCCTCATTTTACTATGTCCTCTGAAGGACAACACACTTAGGAGTGCAACCCCCCCCCCCTTATACTGCACTGCAGTGTCAGTAATCAATCTGCCTGGTGTGGAAAAAAGAACACACAGCCTTCTGCACCAAGAGCAAGTGTGCTACCTGTTCTTCCACTGACAATTCCTAAAACATAATCTTCTAGTTCTGAGTATGATTCCACTAGTTTCCATTTGTCTGCTGTCTAACTTTTGAGCACTTAATCAGACTGATCCTGTATCAACCTGCAAAGGAGATGCCCAGTAATTAATATTATTAAACTATCAGCATAGTCCTAAGTGGTCTTCCTCTCTTTGATTGGTCCTAGCCTTTATATACTGTATATATAGGTTATGCAGTGATGACCTAATCCATTAAATAAACTCGAATAAGGTGTAATATTTGATATCTGGCTTATACATATCCTGAAGTTCCTATTTGGGTGGTTAGTTTATAAAAACATTTTCCAGATAGTTCTGAACAACTGCTTACTTATCTGTCATTGATCAAGCACTGTACTCTGGATTTCCTAGAGCCATGAGAGGGTAGTCAACTTTTTGATTCAAAATATAATAATAATTATTAGTGCAAGGGGGTTAATAGAAATTAGATGATTTCCATAGTTTTTTGGTTGATCAGAGGAAATTTATTTCATGGAGTGGGTCTCTGCAGAATCTGATGTGAGTTACTTTATATATATATATATATATATATATATATATATATATATATACACACATTATATATATATATATATATATATCTATAGAACCAAAGGAACAGATGAGGCTCACCACGGCCGATAAAAACACTTTATTCAACTGCAGTATAGTTAGCGCTTTCACGTTTTAACAACGCTTCTTCAGACTTCAAAATAGTTCATAACAAAAGCAGTAGTTTATAAATGAATTTAAAATCAAGTCAGCCAATCAGGACTGCTAAACAATTAATTTATTATGCATATTAAAGCGACAGATCACAATATGGTCACATATATTCTTAAAAACAGTTATTAAATGTTAATATATAAATAGATAGATAAAAACCATTGTGTAGATTAGTGGAATAGCTAAATATATAGAAAGACTAAAAAGCTATACAATACTAATATATATGTAAACTAATGTTTATAGGGGCGTGATATTAAAAAGGGCTTAAGTGTAGCCCTTTCATTTAACCCATGCCCTTTATATCCCTGTAGCTTAATAATCCATCTATTTTCGCATTCTTCTGTGTAATTCTTTATATTACCTAGTCTATTTGTTCTATAAACTAACTGCAGTACATTAAACTTAAAAGTATGTGTTGTCCCTGTATTCAAAACATGTCTGGCCAAAGCATTATGTTCATCTTCCCTATTAATGGCATATATATGCTCCCTCACACGTTCTCTAAGGCTTCTATTTGTTTTGCCAACATAGAAGCAGGAGCATAATTGGCATACTGACAGATACACTAGATCCCTAGATTTACAATCAGCATAAAAGTTAAAAGTGTATTCAATACCTGTGTCAGGATGTACAAAGACATTTTTACCAGACATGTAGTTGCATTGATTGCAGCCTCTACAGGGAAAAGTCCCTTTCCTATTAGATAAACTGACAACATTTGTATTGTTTTCATAACACAACAACCCTCACTATCATCAAGCATAGTACTCATAGTATTGGAATACATATCATGGTCTAAAATAACAATGGCACCTCCTTTATCAGCTTGTCGAATTACTATATTGCTATTATCTTGCAACTTTTTAATTGATAAGAATTCATCAAATGTTAAATTAAAAAACTCAGGTTTGACTTTAGATCTATATAATTCAAATAAGTCACGTTCACATGTTTTTTCAAAAACTTCAAGCAAAGGATGACATGGAGGTATGAAGCTGTCAATAGAATTGTTATTCCATATTGCCTTTTTTAGGCAATGCTCAAAAGACAAACCCACCTCCATAGGTATCACAAGGGATAAGAAACTTAGAGTAATGCTACTCAACGCCATAAGTCTAAACCTCAAGATGTATGCACTCAAAACTCTCCTTAGCATGGAGAACATCGATATCTGTGCAGTAACAGAAACATGGTTCAAGGCTCCAAAGAGCACCCCAGCACTACCAGGTTATACCTCATACCATGCTTCTTGGCCCCAAAACTTGGACCGAACCACAAAAGGAGGGGGAGTATCAATATTCGTCAAAGATACCCTCACCTCCAGGTTGGTGGCACAGCACGAAGCATCAGAGACTATCCATGTGCAACTAACAGTGGGCAAAACTGCCTTCCAGTTTATAGCCTGTTACAGACCACCCTCCCAAACCCAGGAACCCCACTCAGCCTTCCTGAGAACACTGGAAAATATGAAGGGCTCTCCAAACACCATTATATTTGGATACTTCAACTACCCAAACATAGACTGGGAGCATTACTCTAGCTCCAACACCCTAGCCCAAAGGTTCCTAGAATTTATAAACTCAAATGCTATGGAACAACTTGTTACCACTCCCACAAGAGGGGAAAACATACTGGACCTGATCATCACCAACATGGGGACTCTATGCTCCAGACCAGAAGTGTATCCCTCACTGGTAAGATCATACCATAAACTAATCTCACTGGATATTCACATCCCGACCCCACCCCTGCCCAGAAAACCACAATGAAAAACTTCTCGAAAGCAAATTTCACACTCCTCAAAACCGAGGTGGAATCCTTCAAAGCCCCCGGGCCTGTGGAAAATATGGCCCAGACCGCAGAATCCTTTATAAACGCATTCTATGAACACCTTCAGGAATGCATGGATCATGCAATCCCAAATAAAACCAAGACCCAATCCTCCAAAGGCAGACGTCCCATCTGGTGGACCCCAGCCATAAACAAACTATACAATAGAAGGAGGAAGCTACTACATGATAGAGCAAAATCCCAAAAAGGGAAGGCATCTCTAATCAGTATTAGCAAAAAACTATGGGCACTCATAAAATCATCTAAGACCAGCTACAAGAGAAAAATTGCACAGGACACTAAGGATAATCACAAGGCTTTCTTTAGTTATGTTAGGAACCTGGGTGGGAATTCCCAGATATGCTCAGAATTAGTCCAAAATGACAAAAAATACACCGAACCCACAGACATTGCCAACATCCTAGCTGACAGGTTCAGCGCAAACTCCCCCCTCCCTCTCCACCAAAAGGGCAAATATCTATCCCAGAAGAGTGCTGCCCCCCTGACATCTCAGATGCTCAGGTAAGAGCCACCCTCTCCAAAGCAAAAAACACAGCATCAATGGGACCAGACGGTGTCTCGGGCTGCGTCCTACATGAACTCCAAGAAGAGCTAAACCCAAACATAAAACTACTGTTCAATCTCAGCCTTACTACAGGATATGTACCCAAAGAGTGGCGTACAGCAACAGTGGTCCCTCTCCACAAAGATGGTGCCTCAATGGATCCTGGAAACTATCGCCCCATAAGCCTGACTAGCTTGGTCTGCAAAGCTATGGAAAGGATCATCATGGACCTCATAAATAAAGATATTGGGGACCTACAGACACTGGATCCTACCCAGTTCGGCTTTGTTAAGGGCAGATCCTGCCTCTTAAACCTGGTCGATTTCTTTGAAACAGTCACCAAGGCCACTGACAAGGGGAAGGTGGTCCACACAGCCTACCTGGACCTCACAAAAGCCTTCGATACAATACCCCACTCGGGCATTATAGATAAGCTCACCAGTTTAAATATAAACCCCTATGTCACTAAATGGGTTGCAAACTGGCTCAAGGACAGAACCCACATGGTTAGAATTGCTGGAGTCATGTCAGACTCCAAACCAGTTACAAGTGGCGTCCCACAATGCTCAGTCCTGGGACCTCTCTTGTTCTGTATATATTTCTCGGAGGTACAGGCCAACACAGAAGGACTGTGGCTGACCAAGTTCGCAGATGACTGAAAACTGGGCGCCATAATCGACTCTCCAGCTGACACAAGCATCCTCTAAAAGGGCCTCATAGAAACAGACAACTGGTGCCAGAGCCATGGCCAAAAGCTAAACGCCAAAAAGTGTATAGTCATCCCCTTTGGCAAAAACAAAGTGCCCACAAATTACCACATAGGTGGTAATCCATTAAGTACAGAAGAAGTAATTAGGGACCTGGGGACCCAAGTTGATTGCAATCTCTCATTTGACAACCACATGGCCAAAGTGGTTAGAAAAACATTTTATATAGCCCACCTAATCATGAAGGGATTCACATCTAGATCAGGGGAGGTCATCGTGCCTCTTTACTCATCCCTTATCAGGCCCATAATTGAGTACAATGCCCTTTTTGGGATGTACCTTACCAGACACCTGCAGCAACTGGAAAGACCCCAAAAGTACCTCACCAAGAGGATCAAAGGGCTCAAACAGATGCCATATGCTGCCCGGTTAAAGAAACTCCAGCTCTACTCAGTGGCATACCGCCTGCTCAGAGGCGATCTGTGCCTGACATATAAAGCCATGTCCAACCCGGAATTAATGGACATGCTGCACCTCAGAAAATCCAAATCCCATCGAGCTACGCGCTTGAGAGACTTGAACCTCAGCACTGAAATAAATAGGACATGCTGGAGGGACAGATTCATAACCCAGAGGCTCCCTTCACTCTGGAATAAAATCCCAGTCCAGGTTAGGCAGAGTCCCTCATTGACTCTTCAAGAGGAATCTTGATGAGTGGATGGGAGATCGTAGGTTTACCCCGGGTATCACTTCTGTGTCACTGTTAGACAGAGGCACAGTATACTAACCTCAAAAAGGGCATAGCAAAATTAATTTAAAATGGGTGGCGAAAGCCAAACACACTCTGGCTAGGCTTATAAATGCCCTAGGGCAGATAGCCTAATATGAACCTATGAACCTATATAGTAATGTCAATTCGAAAATTAAGGAAGTGATTAGTAAGAATTGGAGCATTATAACTATTGATGAAAGAATTTCTGAGCTAGTGGGTGATAGGCCAAGCTTCACATATAGAAACACTAAATCTTTAAAAAGATTGTTGTGTTATGAAAACAATACAAATGTTGTCAGTTTATCTAATAGGAAAGGGACTTTTCCCTGTAGAGGCTGCAATCAATGCAACTACATGTCTGGTAAAAATGTCTTTGTACATCCAGACACAGGTATTGAATACACTTTTAACTTTTATGCTGATTATAAATCTAGGGATCTAGTGTATCTGTCAGTATGCCAATTATGCTCCTGCTTCTATGTTGGCAAAACAAATAGAAGCCTTAGAGAACGTGTGAGGGAGCATATATATGCCATTAATAGGGAAGATGAACATAATGCTTTGGCCAGACATGTTTTGAATACAGGGACAACACATACTTTTAAGTTTAATGTTCTGCAGTTAGTTTATAGAACAAATAGACTAGGTAATATAAAGAATTACACAGAAGAATGCGAAAATAGTTGGATTATTAAGCTACAGGGACATAAAGGGCATGGGTTAAATGAAAGGGCTACACTTAAGCCCCTTTTAATATCACGCCCCTATAAACATTAGTTTACATATATATTAGTATTGTATAGCTTTTTAGTCTTTCTATATATTTAGCTATTCCACTAATCTACACAATGGTTTTTATCTATTTATTTACATATTAACATTTAATAACTGTTTTTAAGAATATATGTGACCATATTGTGATCTGTTGCTTTAATATGCATGATAAATTAATTGTTTAGCAGTCCTGACTGGCTGACTTGATTTTAAATTCATTTATAAACTACTGCTTTTGTTATGAACTATTTTGAAGTCTGAAGAAGCATTGTTAAAACGTGAAAGCGCTAACTATACTGCAGTTGAATAAAGTGTTTTTATCGGCCGTGGTGAGCCTCATCTGTTCCTTTGGTTCTATAGTTTAACATGTAATCTATTAAATTTTAGCTCCCAAGCACAGACACACATACACACACACACACACACACACACACACACACACACACACACACACACACACACACACACACACACACACACACACACAATGAACAGGAATGTGACTTTGCATGTCTTCGTTGCCAATATCCTGCCTGAAATTTCATTAAGCTACCCGTGCATTTTGCATTATATAGTTAGCAGTTATCATTAATAAACAGGGTAGGAATATATAACCTTGTTGCACTCTTTTCCCACTCTTAAATATTCAGTTCAGTTCAGCTTTTTTTCTCTGCATGTAGATTTGCTTGAGCCAAATAAGGTGGTCTGGTATCCCCATTTCCCTAAGGACTTGGCATGGTCCACATAGTCACAGGCTTTACAGTAATAAGTAAAGCAAAAGTACATATTTTTTTGGAACTCTCTTGCTTTGTTCATAATCCAGTAGATGTTGGCAATATGATCTCTGTTGCCTCTGCTCTTCGTAAAACCATCTTGTACTTCTGGCAGAACTCATTCTAGATACTGTTTTAGTCTAGCTTGCAAGATCTTAAGCATTACCTTGCTAGCATATGAAATAAGTGCAGCTGTTGCATAATTTGGGCACTCTTTTTTGGGATTTCAATGTAAATCAATTTTTCCAGTCCAATGACTATTGCTGTGTTTTTCAAATTAACTAGCAAGTTCCAAGCAACACAGTAACATCATTATTTTGCAGTGTTTTAAGTACATTGAGTGGAAACTCTTCACTTCCTGAAGCCTCATTATTATCAAGGCTTTCTTTTATTATCGATGATGTCTGGCTGCAGATCAGCGATCATACTGTTGCACATATCAGTGATGTTAGGGTCCTTCTCACATCATTCTTCTCTTTTAAATATCTTCTGCTTCCTTTAAATCCCTCCTATCTTTGTATTTTATTATATTCATATTTAGCCAGGTGTTTCTTTTAGATCAGCAATTTCTTCATGATATATCATGTTGACCACTCTATTACCTTCTTCTAATTCCACATATTGCTCAATAAAATCTATTTTCATTTCACATTTTGCTATTCTCTGAAATTCTACATTCAGCTCTCCATTGCCTTTTCTTTCCTTCTTTTTGTGGTAACTTCTAAAGCCTCTGTAGATAGCCACTTTGCCTTCTTAATCTTCTTTGCATTTGGAGGATTTTTGTTTTTGCCACCTGCTAGATAGTATCTCAGATTTCTTCCATAGCCCTTCAGGTGCTCTATCTACAAGGCCTAATCCAGTAAATTGGTTCTTCACCGCCACTACATATTCAGTTGGAATAGTGTTGAGTTCTTATCTAGCTGACCTGGAGGCTTTTCTTTTTTTTTTCCCTTTAAATTCAAAACTTTGTAATATGAAAATGATGGTCTGAGCCAAGGTTAGCACTAGGTTTTGTTTTTATGTATAGACCTCTTCCATTTTTTACTACAAACGTGACTCTGATTTTGGTATTGACCTTCTGGTGATAACCACATACAACATCTTCTCTTAGGGTATTAAAAGAGAGTGTTTGCTATAACCAGTGAGTTATCTTGGCAGAATTCTATGAAACTATGTCTTGCTTAATTTTTTACTCAAAGCCCAAATTGACCACTATTCCAGTTGCACTTTGACTACAAACTTCAACATTACAGTCACCTACGATGAATGTTGTATCTCTTTTGTTGTTTTTTCCAGAAGGCGCTACAGATCCTAAACTAGATGACTTCCCCCTTTTTGGTATCTGTACTTGTAGCATAAACTTGTATCACAGCGAACTTGAATTGCATGTCTAGTAGTCTGACCAAGATTATTCTGTCATATTTTGGGATGCAATCGAAAACTGAATTCTGACACCTTTTTGTTAACTATAAGCTCTACTGCATTTCTTCTGCAAGATTCTTGTTCACATTAGAAGATCTGATGATACTCTAATTTAAAAATTATCCATTACAGTCCATTTTAGTTCACTAATCCCAAAAATGTCAATGTTTATTCGTCTCATCTTATCATTAACTTCATGAAGTGTACCTTGGTTCATCTTTCTCATGTTCCAAGCACTACCATTATAATTCTTTGCAATATCAGCATTTTCTTTTAGCTGTTAATAATCTGACTGCCTTACAATTACTCCTACAGCAACACAAAGAATCCTTTGTTTGATTCCCAAAGTTTCCTTGAACGTTATAATAAGAATTCAGTGACTTTTAAAGAAGTTACTGACTATATAGTCAAAGATGTAGCTAGGGACAAACCATGCTAGCATGACATACAAATTTATTTTCATGGGGAAACATTTTACCCTGAAATATACATTACATGCATGTTTATATACCTACAACTAAGTGTGAAAACCCACTGCTCAAATGAGGTCAACAAAGGTGAAATTCCCTTTTCAGAAGTCCAGTGATCTTAAATGTGTTTATATTAAGCACGATGATTTAGGGTCGAAGCCCCTACATGGAAGGACTGGAAGGTTTTGCTTCTCATGTACACAAAAGATCTAAATTTCACTTTAAATTCACATTTAAATTCACGTTGAGTTTGAAATCTTAATGTTTCTGCTTATGATATAAAACTATTTTGTCAAAATT